>NW_024870654.1:136718-204253 GCF_013358625.1 Macadamia integrifolia
AAAAGAGAGTAAAACCCAAGGTAGCTCTATTCTAAATATGTAAAATGCATGTTTTACTACCCTAGATTTCACACATAAATGTGCTCATCAGAATTCCCCCACACTTAGACTTTGCTAGTCCTCGAGCAAAACAAAAAGAAAAAGAATAAAAACAAAAAACCTAACTCATTTACGTAGGCATCACGGTTGCACTTAGCATGTGCAATAAGCCTTTAAACCCCTAAGTTACCCTAGTGGACGAGTTGTGTCTCGTGGATGTTTGCAGTGAATATACACCCAAAATTCAGAATAAACAAATCCCAACCTTGGCTAAAGGTAAGGCTCATATCGATCCGGAGCAAAGATAATTTCTCTTACAAGGGACCCCCACACTTGAACTTTTATTACCCTTTATCAATTCCAGGCACTAGTATATTTCTTAATTTGGAACTCACCTCGTCTCTTCCAAAACATCCTTATCTTAGGGCAAAACCACTTGTGAAGAAATAGGGAACCAATGACTAAGGCGTTGGAGTATTTTTGACCAAACATGTTACCAAGCAATAATGACATTTGCACATTTTTTTTTCTCTTTTTTCTTTTTTTTTTAGAATAATAAACTCTATTCTACTCCACTACTTTTGGCCTGAATGACATGGTGGAGCAAACACCAAACACCCAAGTTACTATGTAGCTTCGCTTTTTGCATATGTCCACAAAGGCAGTGATGCTAGAGTTACTTCAAAAGTTTCCTCCCAAGGAATTTTGATCAAGACACCACGCTTCCTGAGGCGCAATGCCCTGTCTAGTTCCAAGGGAATCAACTCTTATTCTTCTTTATACCACATTTCACATTTCATTTAAAATTGCGCATTTGTCAACCCATGCCAAATTAAAAAGAAGGTCTCCACTCCAAATTAAAAGTACAAGGAACCCACAGACTTACATATGGTCCATCACTATAAAACAGGGGTCTCTTATTTTTCAAAAGAAAGTCCCATCTCAAGACACATGCTTGTTTCTTTCTTCTCAACAGGGTTTTTATACGTTCAAAATGGGTACCTTAGTCAAAACTTTTATTTTCATACATCAAGCAACCGAATGGTATGATCATTAGCCAAAAGCCAAAGTAGAACTTCATCCTTAGCAAGCTCAAAAATAAAAAGAAAAACAAACAAAACAAAGTGAAAAAAGAAAAAACTGGTTTCCCTCCCCCACACTTAAGTCATGCAATGTCCCCAATGCATGGAAAAAATTAAGAGCAAAGACAATGCAAGGGGGTCATATCTGATTAAAAATTAGTCATCAGTGTAAAGAGGTTCATGGAGATTCATGACCTCTTCACTACTAGTAGTAAGAAACTCGAGGAACGGTTTCAAACACTGACCATTAACCTTTGAAATTACCCCTGTTCTTGGATTCAAAATCTCCACAACCCCATGGGGATATACATTATGGACAATAAAATGGCCATCCCATCGGGATCTTAGCTTACCAGAAAAAAGATGCAATCGAGAGTTGTACAATAAGACTTTATTACCAATTGTAAAAGATTTACGCAGAATGTGCTTATCATGAAAAGCTTTGGTCTTTTCCTTGTAAATCCTAGAACTTTCATAGGCATCATTCATAAGTTCCTCCAACTCAGATAATTGGAGCCTACAATGAATTCTCGCATCAGACAAATCAAAGTTGAGTCTTGATGGCCCAAAAGGCCTTATGCTCCAACTCAACTGGTAAGTGACAAGCTTTCCCATACACCAAACGGTAGGGAGACTAACCAAGGTCGGTCTTGAATGCAGTCCGATGGGCCTACAAGGCATCAATGAGCCTAAGGGACCAATCCTTATGATTGGGATTAACAGTTTTCGCAAAGATTTGTTTGATCTGCCTATTAGACACCTCCACTTGGCCACTAGTTTGGGGGCGATAAGGGGTAGATAACTTATGGGTGATCCCATACTTTTTCATTAAGGCCTCAAAAGGCCAATTACAAAAATGAGTACCCCTATCACTAATTATTGCACGTGGTGCACCAAAGCGGGAAAAAATGTTCTCTTTGAGAAACTGGACCACCACTTTGTGGTCATTAGTTTTACAAGTTGTGGCCTCTATCCATTTAGAAACATAATCAACGGCCAAAAGTATGTACAAATTCCCAAAAGAATTAGGGAATTGTCCCATAAAATCGATGCCCCAAACATCAAAGATATCAACTACCAAAATAGAGTTGAGGGGCATCATGTTCCTCTTATTGATATGGCCAAAAGACTGGCAGGCGGGGCAAGCCTTGCAAAAATCAAAAGCATCTCTAAAAAGAGTGGGCCAATGAAATCCGTATTGGAGAACCTTTGCGGCAGTCTTCTTAGGTCCAAAATGTCCACCACATGCATGATCATGACAAAAAGAGAGAATGGAATGTTGTTCATGATCAGGGACACATCGTTGGATAATCTGATCCGGACATATCTTAAACAAATAAGGATCATCCCAGAAAAAGTGCTTAACTTGGGAATGAAACCTATACTTATCTTGGGTGGACCAGTGATCTGGAGTCACACCTGAAACTAAGAAGTTGACAATGTCAGCAAACCATGGTTCACTGGACATTGCAAATAATTGTTCATCTGGAAAGTTCCCGTTGACTGGAGAATCAACAGTCAAGGAATTGGGAAGCCGGGAGCAATGGTCTGCAACTAGGTTTTCAACTCTTTTCTTATCCCTAATTTCTAAATCAAACTCTTGCAAAAGTAAAACCCACCTAATGAGATGGGCTTTGGCATCCTTCTTCTGAACTAAGTATCTAAGAGCAGAATGATCAGTATACACCACCACATGTGAACCAACTAAGTAAGACCGAAACTTTTCTAATACAAACACAACCGCTAAAAATTCATTTTCAGTGATTATATAATTGAGTTGTGCATCATTTAAGGTCTTACTACCATAATAAATGACAGTGGGCAACTTATTAATCCTTTGACCCAAAACCGCTCTTATGGTAAAATCCGAAGCATCACACATCAGTTCAAAAGGTTCAGTCCAAATAGGTGGTTGAACAATGGGTGCATTGGTCAACTCCTTCTTAAGTTGTTTGAAGGATTCTAGGCACTCTTTAGAAAACTCAAAAGTTTGATCTTTGGCAAGTAATGAGGTGAGAGGTCGGGCTAACTGACTAAAGTTCTTAATAAACCTTCTGTAGAAGCCTGCATGCCCTAGAAAAGACCGAACATCCTTAACAGATTGAGGAGGTGGTAAATTATCAATTAAATCCACTTTGGATCTATCTACCTTAATTCCCTCCTTGGATATTACATTGCCTAAAACAATACCAGATTTAACCATAAAATGGCATTTCTCCCAATTCAAAATCAAATTCTTAGATATGCACGTTTTCAAAACTAAGGAAAGATGATGAAGACATTCAGAATAGGAATTCCCATGAATTGAAAAGTCATCCATAAATACTTCTAAGAATTTTTCAACTATGTCAGAAAAGATGCTCATCATGCATCGTTGGAACGTAGCAGGGGCATTGCAAAGCCCAAAGGGTATACGCCTGTAAGCAAATGTTCCATATGGGCATGTAAAAGTGGTCTTATGTTGGTCCTCTAAAGCAATTGGGATTTGTTTATAGCCGGAATATCCATCAAGAAAGCAATAGTATTCATGTCCAGCTAACCTCTCTAACATCTGGTCAATGAATGGCAATGGGAAGTGGTCCTTCCAAGTTGTCGCATTTAACTTCCTGTAGTCAATGCACACACGCCATCCTGTTTGGACATGGGTAGGGATCAACTCATTATTGGCATTAGGAACTACAGTCACATCAGACTTCTTAGGCACTACGTGAACTGGGCTTACCCATTGGCTGTTAGAAATAGGATAAATTATTCCATAATCCAAGCACTTTAGGATCTCTTTCTTAATGGCTTCCATCATAACTGGGTTAGCTCTTCTTTGGGGTTCCGTGGATGGTTTGGAATCCTCCATAAGATGTATATGATGTTGCACAATAGAAGGGCTTATACCCTTGATATCAGTCATGGTCCAACCTAGGGCTTCCTTATTGTCTTTTAACACTTTAAGTAACTCATCTTCCTGGCTAGAAGTCAAATTTGAAGAAATTATTACAGGAAGAGTCTGATCAGGCCCTAGGAAAGCAAACCTCAAATTAGATGGCAACTCCTTAAGATCTAACTTAGGGGGCTCAACTATGGAAGGTTTGGGAATGGAATTGGAAAGGGGTCCTAAGGGCTCCACAGGTGTGTGAAGACTCAAGACTTCAGAAAATAAATTTTCACTATCATCATCCAATTCATCCATACACTCTTGGAATTCTGAATCAAAATCAATATCAAAGTTGGTAACTAAATCATCAAAAAAATCCAGAAAATCCTCAAGCATATTGATCTTTTCTTCCATATGTGGTTGCTTGCCAATCCTAAACATGTAAAACTCAACAGTTTGGTTACCAAAAGATAATCTTAGGAAACCATTCCGGCAATTGATTAATGCATTACTGGTAGCTAAGAATGGTCTTCCTAGAATTATTGGGATCTCATCCTTGGTTGAGAAGGGCTTAGTATCTAACACAATGAAATCAACAGGGAAAATAAATTCCCCCACCTTTAGTAAGACATCCTCAACCATCCCTTTAAGAATCTTAACAAACCTATCTGTCGACTGAAGAGTAGTTCCAGTGGCTTTCAATTCTCCTAATCCTAGTTGCTTGTACACATGGTAAGGTAAAATATTCACATTTGCGCCAAGGTCAAGTAAGGCATGCTCAATATAGGTGTTGCCTATGACACAAGATATGGTAGGGCTCCCTGGATCCTTATACTTGGCTGCTATAGGCTGAGTAATTATGGAACTAATGTTACCTGCCAAGAACGCATTTTTGGGCACACTAGTGATACGTTTGTGAGTACACAAATCTTTTAGTACCTTTGCATAGGCAGGGATCTGGGATATGGCATCCAAAAGAGGGATGTTCACTTCTACTTTTTTGAAGACTTCTAAAATTTTATCCATGGAAGCAGCCTTCTTTTTGTGTACCAAGCGATTAAGAAATGGGATAGGATGAACATAAGGACTGTTAGGGATTTGCCCCTGTTCAGAAGAATTATTTTTGGTTTCCTCAACCAAATCATCTTTAGTTTCAGAAAAATCTTTAGGTTCATCAGACGAACCTGGAACAAGAGGCACACTTGTGTCCTCAACTGAAGAAGAGTTAACAGGAGTAATAGATGGGGAAGATATAGAAACACTCTGTTGGTACTCTCTACCACTCCTAAGGGCATAAACAACATTACATTGGTTAGAAGGCTCTTGTTGGGTCTGACCTTGTACTATATTCAATGGTGCATTAGTTGGTCCTTGTGAACTAACAGGATGATGATGCCTAGGGTTAGGCTCTGGTTGACTGGGTAAAGTTTTCTTTTCCCTCTCACGTAAAATTGAGACAACTTGGGTAACTTCTCTCGTAAGATTTTGATGGCTTGTCATGAGGAGGGCCATATTTTTTTTCAAGTCACTTATTCTACTTGCCTCTCCAGTGTTGGTAAACCCAGGGGATTGTTGATAAGATGATAGGAGAGGGGCCCTAGGAAAACTAGCCTGAGGTCCTACATTTAACCTAGGAAAAGTATTTTGAGAAAAAGAATGTTGTGCAAAGGGAGGCCTTTGGAGTCCAGGTTGACCTTGATTATGGAAATTGGAAGGCCCTGCTTGGTTGCCATGATTCCAAGAGAAATTTGGGTGATTTCTCCATCCTGGATTGTAGGTATTACTATATGGATTATTCTGGTATAAGGCATTAACACTATCATTAGAAATGCCCCCAGAGGTGTTGGGGCATTCTTCTAGGAGATGTCCAGGGGACTGGCACCAAACACAAATCTTAACCAAATTGACTGATGATGGCTCTCTAGGAACAATAGCCTCAATTCTCTTGATTAGGCTATCCATATGGGCTTCCTTGGCTACTATCCCATCCACAAAATATCCTTTTCCTCCTATGGTTCTTTCACTCTCTTGGGTTGATTCCCACTCACAGGTTTTGTCAGCTAAGTCAAGTAAGAATTCCCATGCCTTTCCTTCATCTGTAAAGGATGTGAATCCCTCAGGGCACATAGACTCTATCATTTGTTTAGTTGGGTAATCAATACCCTCATAAATAATTTGACATAAATGCCATAGGTCTAGGCCATGGTGAGGGCATTCTTGGAGTAGATCCTTGAATATCTCCATAAGTTTGGAAAATGACTCACTAGGCTTTTGCCTAAACTGAAGGATATCACTTCTAAGCTTATTGGTCTTGTGAGTTGGGGAAAACTTCTTAAGGAACACAACTGTGAACTGTTCCCATGAGGTTATAGAATTTGTGGGTAACCCATACAACAACTTCTTAGCTTGGTCTTTCAATGCAAAAGTGATAAACCTAAGCTTAACAACATCATCAAAAAGCTGTTAGATCTTAATTAAAACACATACCTCTTCAAATTCCCTTAGAAATAGGTATGCATCCTTAGAGGTAAACCCATGGAAGTGGGGCAACATAGTGATGTATTGAGATTTGAGTTCAAAAATATTGCCCTGGGCTTGTGGTAGAACTATGCAGGAAGGTTGGGCTATTCTAGCAGGGTAAAACCTATCTTTCAGAGATTTAGGTGAAGGGTTTTGCTGTTGGTCTCCCATATTGAAGGGTTTTAAAGAGAGCAAACGTATAGGGTCACTATTTGTTGGATCTCTTCTTTCTAACCGATTCTTAATCCACCTAACACTCATGCAACAGAAAACTACCCGCAACTAAAGTAAGACAAGCACAAAAGAATGGATAGCAAAACCTTTTTTTTTTTAATGATTTTTTATTTTTTTGATTTTTTTTGGATTTTTTGGAGCTTACCGGCAGGGATCTGGGGTTGGTCAGGTTAATTCCTGAGGTACTGCTACAGGGCGAAACCTGTCTTTATCATACTGTGAGGCATGGCGACCTCCACCGATACAACTATTATTGCAAGTTGTTCTTCTCAGGAATTCAACAAAAGAAAAGGAAAAACAAAACAAAGCAAACGAAACACTCCGATTTACCAAAAGAAAGCAAAAAATAACATGGAACTGTCTCCCCGGCAACGGCGCCAAAAACTTGTTTTTGATTTAAAATGTAACCGCAAGTGTACGGATCAGTGTAGCTACGGGACGAACACAGGGAGAGCAGCCACTTTATTTTTTTATTTCTTTTAATAATGCGAAAGTGAACAGATTAATAGTTGTGATCTAATTCTAATTACCGTCCTAAACATATGTATCTAAAATAACGTCCTAACCATTCGTCATCTAAGAATTTAAAGATGCAAGCCACACAATTAAAATTAAATAAATAAATAACTGAAAATAAATAACCGATGCAATTTTAAAAAAATAATAACAAATAAATAAATAAAGGAAAAAAATACCGAAATAAAAATAAAGTAAAAGAAAGGGGAAAAAGCTAGAGAGAGACTCACAAGCAGGTTTCTCTACTTAGCCCGAGGGATGCATCATAATATGAGCTTCCCTACTTGACCAAAGAGTCACTCTTACAAGGGTTACTCTACTTGGCTTTAGGGAAAGGGAGACAATTAAAATAAAAGCAATAAATTGATGGTTCTATGGCTAGGAGGGGCAAAGCCAACACATACACTAGCCATGAACCTTGGGGGAAAAGGATAGTAATAATATAACGACTGAAATTAAAATCCTAAATTAAGAAAGAAAGGGTAGTCAGAAGAGGGAATGAGAGGGGGGAGAGAAGACTACTGAAGGAGCTACTTACTTGAACTTCAACCCTTGAACTGAAAATTTGATCGATTTGAGATACTACCAGTACTAAAAACCAGATCTGAAATAAATCAAATCTGAAATTTCTAGTACCAGAGAAAACAAATCTTGAAAAAAAATTGTCACCTAGATCTAAGCCTAGAACTATAACTTAAAAAATTCCAACTCAATTGCATAAATCATAAACATAAAAGGGCTGAATAAAAATAAAAGAGTGCTTGCATTAATTGAAATAATAAAAAAAAATCTATTACAAAAGTGATTAAAGAAAAGATAAAGAAAAACTAAAACTAAAGAGAGAGCAAGAGAAAGAGAGAGCAACTAAAAAAAACTAGAAGAAGAATGAATTGTCTCCCCTCTTCTAATATGAGTTGTATTTATAGAGAATGGGGAGGTAGGGTAACAAATTTTTATTTCCTAAAAGGGAGAAACCCACAATTGATTGTGAGATCTTTTGAGATCAAAAGTGCTAAGGTGGAGGAAAGAAAAGAGAGAAATAAACTTTGAGAAATTTTCTATAATTTTTTTTGCTTATTTTCTTTCCTTTTTTTTTTCTAATTTATTTCTCTTCTTTTTCTCCCTCCAAGGGACGATTTTCTTCTTGCTTTGTGTGATTTGGACAATATTTTGGTGATGATGTGGAGGAGAGAGAAGATTTGGACAATCTCTATTTCTCCCCTTTTTTTTCTTTCTTTTTTTTTTTCTTCTCTTCTTAGGAACCCTTCCACGATTTTCCTTGCTTCTAATTTGATGTAGAAATCCCTTCCATGTCCTTAGTACTTTAAGTGAGTGAAAAGTAGGAAATCTTCAACAAAATTCTCTTAAAAAAACAACAATGAGATTCAAACTTGAGACCTCTTCGTGAGCAAGGGAATTTTGTACACCATAGCTCACCAACTACGCTAGGTAGTTGTTGTTACCAAAAATGAATCTTCAATCACTTAAGGATGTGATCCATCGATCCTTGTTGGCATTTAGAATATTCCTTGTACCTCTAGGACAACTGCAAATGGGCTGGTTCTGCATCTCAGTTCAGTTCTAATCCATTATTCTTTTTCTGGCCCGAAAAGAATAATCATTTGTACGGGTGACCAAACGAATGTGTACTTTTAGTTGAACACGTCCATCTTGCTCAGAATTTCATCCTCTTCGCAACCATGAAAAGAAATATTACCTCTTTATGTGTAAAATTGAAGATATAGCGTCCGATAATCCTCAAGGCCTTGAAAATATAAAACCTGTAAAAATAGAGTAAAACCCAAGGTAACTCTATTCTAAATATGAAAAATGCATGTTTTACTACCCTAGATTTCATACATAATTGTGCTCATCACTTTCACAATGACATTGATGGGAATCAAACCGACGCCATTAATTTCCTTCCCTTTTCTATCATTGTCCCCCCCCCACATCGTTGGGACTGGCTAAAGAGGGACTGACAAGACACAAAACAAGAGAGAGAAATCAGGGTTTGAAATCTAAAAATATCTTCCCAACTTTAAGTCTACAATGAAGAAGAAAGATTATGTGTATGATTAGCCATCATTGTCAATTTCCAAAAAAGGAAAAGGAAAAGAAAAGTATGCAAAAGAGCATTAATGGATAGGATTCACATTTTGGAGCAGTGGAATCTTTTGAAGATTTGCCAACCAAATAAGTACAAGGATCGTTGTTGTCAATGTTGTTTTGTTTGTTATTTCTGAATTCTAATTGTTCAAGTTGATACAGAAAGTTGTGATATTTCAAGTTAATCCTAATTAATATATAGGTTTCATCTTATACTAAACCTACTGATCTCTCCACAGCTTCTTCTTAGTTTGGTAGTTCACAAGAAGATGATAAGAAAAATCCAGAAGACACTTTCACAACGACATTGATGGGAGTCAAACCGACGCCATTAATTTCCTTCCCTTTTCTGTCATTGTCCCCCCCCCACCCCCCACCCCCACTTGACTTGTTAAAGAGAGGAGACAATAATCCCTATTCTGCTGCTTCAATGATCTACACCCAAAACTAATACTTTTTATGTTGGATTAAGAGTTCATGGTTGCATCCATAAGATAGCTAGGTTTGATTTAGAAAAAATAAAATAAAATAAGAAAATAAAAATAACAACCGTGAAAAGATACTTTCAGAAATCATATGTTCCTTAGAAATTTGAAAAAAAAAATGATTGGGTAAAACTTTAGAGAATGGATCCTCTGCTTGTACATTCACCTATAAAACAAAAGAAATATGCCAATGATTGGATTAACCAAAAGATACTTTTAGAAATCATATCTTTCCTATAAAAAAAAAAAAAAAGACTAGGTAAAATTTTAGAGAATGGATCCTCTACACATACGTAGATTGGGCTTCTCCTTCAATAATAGGATTAACCAAAAGAAACCTCCACATACATGACTCAGAAAGCATTGAGCCATATGGAGATTGTTGATAATTGTTTCATGGAGAAAGTTTTCCTTCATTATGCTGGAATGGTTCAACAACCATTCATTCTAGGGTGCTAAAAAGCATTCCCCCTATTTACAAATTATTGAACATAACCCCCCCCCTGCCCTTTGGATGATACCCTCTCCCACCCATTCGAAAGCTATGATCAAGGAATTCTCCTTCACCATGGTAAGAAAAACTCGATCCCTTTATTTATCATGGGCAAAGATTGGGCATGATGCTAGTTTTTTTGGAACTAATGACTCAACCAATAGAAGACTGGAATGAGAGGAGCATGGGAATCATGTTTTAAAGAGATGAGAGATGCTGAGCACCTTGCTCCTTTTCCCATTTATCATTTTGCCTTTGAAGACATACAACATGCAACAAATGCCAGCTCCCATGGCATAGACATGCATGGGCCCTAACCCACATCAGGGAAACAAGGCAGCCCACTTTACAACATTATGGGCCTTACAGAGAGGAATCTGTTAAAAGAGTTCCTTCCCTACCGTTTGAAATATTGATGGTTTGAAATTGATATTTGGTGGTCCGTTTATTGTCCTATCTATGTGAGTGATTGCTATGGTACTATTATGTTATGCTGTTGGGTTTGTGTCTTCTTTAGGTTTTCACTTTATGTGGTGTGGACACAGGACTAAAAGTCCAAAATTTCTTCTTCAATTTTAGTACTAGTTAATTAGAATCATAATTACTTAAACGTTCTTTGTATCAATGTAAGATGCCCTGAAGGAATATCAAGTGAAGTTTTTTTTTTTTTTTACCCATTTTATTCTAAAGCATTTGGGTACCCAAAAAAGAAAAATTATAAAAAGGACCACAGTGTAAAATTTTATAAAAAAGCATTGGAAAAAAAACTATGTCCAAGACTATAGGGGCTACTTCCAGATATAAACGAGGGCGAAATGACCACCCCACCCTCATGAAAAGTGGAAATACCTATTTTATTGATGCTTCCAAGTGCGCTCTCATCTATTGACCCCCACTCTAGTGTAGTAACCATACTCCGCTCTCATCTATTGACCCCCACTCTAGTGTAATAACCATACTCCCAGACAGAGAACTCTTCCCCAAATTCTTTTAAGAATTGAACCTACATGAAAAGCAAAATCCATACTATGATTCGAAGATGTTTTTCCCTTTCAAGCTCCGCAGCATGCAAGTCAAATAAATTTATTGTAGAAGAAGAAAAAAAAAACATTTTGAATAGGCAAAAGTTTAGAAGTGTCTCATTGGCATAGGGTTTTGAACTAATGGGCTGGGCCATTGTTCCTTACCCCAAAAAGAGGGGCGGGTACCTGGCTTTACACAATACAAGGAGAAAAACTATTTTCAACTGCTCCGTTTGTTTTTGTGTCTGAAGATAGAAAATAAAAAAAATAAAAAAATCTATAATATAGGACTTTTTAATTTTTTTTTAATATAAAATAAAATAAAGAAACATTGAAAAATAGAAAAATTCATGTAAAATATCATTTACATGAAAACTTTTACAACCAAACAAATAGGACTTCCAGATTTAGATTTTCCTGTATAATAAAATCCCGAAATTAACTAGATCAATCTTTTATCCAATTACGAAAATCTTTAGAAATTCTTAACGAAAAAGTAAAGACCTTAATAAAATTAGAGTCTAAAACCTCTTCAAAATCAATTGTAGTCATTGCCGAATCCTTCATCATAATTCTAATACATATATTTTCATTCCAAACAATGTTAACAGTTGAGGAAATGGGAGGTTTAGGCCAAAACAAGTAAATGCCCTCCACATCCACTTCGAATGTCCAATTAACATAAAAAATGCTACATTTAACAGGCCATGTAAGTGTATACCTATAACAACTCCACGCTTCACATGTAATTCAATTTCTATGTTTCTTTCATACATCACATTTCCTTGCTAAGTGCATTCTTTCTTATATTGGTTTTTTTTTTTTTTCTTCTCTCTCTCTCCTACTCTTAATATGTGGGTCTTACGTAAATAATACATTTTTAAATGAACCATTTATGTGGCAAGAAAATTCCTCCCCAGACTTATAGCATGGGAAACCTTATCACTTTTCTTTTTATTATGAGAAAAGGTTCTCTGAGCAAGATTTAAAATTTTCAATTAGGTGGGCTAATATAGTCCAAGGTTTGTTTCCAAAACTAGTTTAGTGGTGTTGACTATAGATGCAGTAAGCAGAAAGGATCTAATATTGGTAAGTGATCTCTATAAAGATATTGGATTCTATTAGCACGCCTTAATAGTATGAAATATGCATTACTATGTGTGAACATAAAGTGTTGTTCCCTTAATGGGAAGGAAATCTAATTTCTTTACTCTAATTTCTTTACAAGGTTGGTCCCTACCCTTACCCTTATATATTGTCATCACTATCCCATTAAGTGTAGACTAGAGAGAAACCTAAAGTGAGAAAGGAAAAAGGTAGACTAGACCAACAACAGCATTCGTGTTGCAATAAGGGATTGTTTTACTATAGTCATGGATTCAGGTACGCCATTCTTGTCTCTATAGGAGTTGTATTGCATGCTTATTTGATCTCCATGCAGTGTATTACACATGAGTATTCTATCAATGGTATCAGAGCAGTTCATGGAGACGATGGGCTATAATTTTCTTTTAATTTAGTGTCTAAATGGTTGATCGATTCAACCTATAATATATTTTTGGCAGGTATTGCTGAAACCATGACTGTTTGGAGCCATGGATCTAAACCTTATTACAGATAAAATAATTATCCATCTGCTAAAGGCTTAATTCTCAAAGCATGTCACTAATGTAAGACTTATTAGTTCTTTTAATGCATTTTATTAGTGAGAGCTTTGTTCAATATGTTCAGTTGCATCTGACTTTCACTTTTATTTTATATTTATGATGCATTATTATTGTTCTCGAGAATATATATGTATTTTTATTACGGCCATTTGTTTATGTGTATACACTTATTTATTTGTCTCCTATAGAAAATTGAGGTTATATGTGGTATATTTACCTCATTTGGTATTTGAGGTTCCAGCCAATACATGCATATCTTGTTGCTAGTAAAGTCTCATTTAGTTTCAGGTCTGGTGCTAGTGTGTTGTGACATTCAGACCTAGTCCCAATGAGCTTCTTTGATTGGAGCTTGAGCATTTGGGAGACACTTGTAGTTAATGAGACCTTCGATATCTGTCTTATAGGGTTTCTTTGGTTTTCGAGTCTAGACCAATTTGAAAATTGACATGATGATCACTATTTTATGTAATTTTTATATCATTTTTATATTATTTAGCCTAAGTCGGTGAGGTTATGAGCATTTTGACGTGTTTGGTCCCATATTGCTTTAGATGTAATGATCAATACAATTGGGTGTTTGTTATTTTCATTCAGACTAAGGCATTTGATTTTAATGTGCACTCCATTCAACATTGTTTTTTTATTTGTTGCCAAATTCAGTTTATCTTAACCGGAGAGTCATTCTAAATAATTTTTCTTTTAAACCTAAAACTTGTGACATATGCTGCCCAAGTGGGAGATTGTAAGATTTTCAATGAGGTGGGCTAGCATAGTCCAGGGTTTATTTTCAAATCCGATTTAATGGTGTTGACTACAGATGGAATTAGCAGAAATGATCTAATATTGGTAAGTGATCTCTATAGAGATATTGGATTCTATTGGGCCTTAATAATATAAAATATACATTATTATGTGTGGACCTAAAGTGTTGTTTTTTTAATGAAAAGGAAACCTTAATTTCTTTGTAGGGTTGGTCCCTACCCTTACCCTTATATATAGTCATCACTGGCCCACTAAGTATAAACTAGAGAGAAACCTAAAGTGAGAAGGGAAATAAGGTAGAATAGACCAACAACGTCGTTCGTGTTGCAACAAGGGATTTTTTGCTATAGCCATGAATTTAGATATGCGATTCTTGTCTCTATAGTAATTATATTGCATGCTTATCTGATCTCCATGCAATGTATTACGCTACACATAAGTATTCTATCACAAGATCCCACACCCTTACCTTTCTATCTTTTAATCTTCTATCTATATATTAATCATTCAAGGTATGAACTATTACAATCGCACTCGCTTCTAAGGATGTGAATTTGTAACCGAAACCGAACCGATCCATTTACACTGAAACCGTAAAACCGTTTAGTAATTGGTGCAGTTATAGTTTCAAGTTTCAGGCCTATTAGCTAAACGTGTCAAGTCGATTTTAACCGTAGAACCCGTTGGTTTCAAACCGCATTAAAACCGTTTAAACCGATCTGATTAATCCGTATAACAATTAAATAAAGAAGGAGCAGTAATCCGTATAACAATTAACAATTAAATTAAATGTCCATCCTGTTTTGGTATGATTTATTACAATTCAGCTCAAGTTTAGGCTTTAGATCATGAACTTGTAATCCATATATGTTACTATGTTATTATGTTATCATGTTATCATAGATGGGGTGTTTTGGCTGAACCACCTGTCATTTTAATATTTTATGCTGTAGAAGGCTGGATTTGGATGTTGTATGATATTAGTTCTAAATGTTTAAGAATGGCCATACAAAGAAATAGCACTAGATTATCAAATTAAGACATATCATCGTTAATATAGAATCTCTTATTTGTGGTTGCCAATTATTTTTTGATAAGCTTATGATCTTCAGTTTAGAGATGGTTACAAGTTATAACAAATTGATTATGAACCGTTTTACAAATCGTATGGTATAAACCAAAACCAAAACCGTTTAAAATTGTGAAACCAACACCGTTTAGAAATCGTGGAAACTAAAACCAATTACTAAACTGTCACGGTTTCAGAAAGTGGAACCGTTTAGTAAATGGTGTGGTTATGGTTTTAGTCAAATAAATGTGAACTGAACCGATCCACACCGTTTAAATCGAAATCGAACCAATTAACACCCTTACTCGCTTCGATGTTGTTGCAACCCTCTCTCTCTCTCTCTCTCTCTAAGTTGCAACTCTCTACGAATACAACCCAACCGTTACAACCCCTCTTGCTCATACTTTTTCTTTCTCGTTTTGTAGACACTACAACTCTCTCACTTGAAAATGTAATATTGGATGCTTCCCACATAAGCCTTTGTATCAACATCTCCAGCTACTTGACTGTAATAACCCAATAGAACATGAGCTAATAAAAGACAGAGACCTAAGAATTTATTTAAAAATGTCTTATTCTTCAATTTGAACAAAAACCAATTGAAAGCACCCAAATCCAATTCCATATATACATATATCAACTAGCAAATCCCCCTCCTCTCATCTGTTGCAGTTAAAGTTGAGAATGAGCAACCTGTAAATAAATTGAAAACTTCTTCCTTAAAATTAAAGAACTTAACTTCTATCAACATGAATGTTGGGGCCTCTGTTGATCTTTTTCTCATGTCGTTGCAACTTTTTTTTCATTAGAGCCACAACGATGAGGATATTGTTGGATCAAAGAGCAAGAAAGATTATAGATATAGCGACTTGAATGGGATTTTCAATCTTCAAACAAGGGCCATTCATTTCCAACTTTCAAAGAACCTGAGACCTCTTAGTAGGATGGACTTTATTGTATCACTCTTCACCATAGTTATTAATACATTTATTAAATGTCATTTCCAAATTATGCTATTTAAAATGCGTTTTTTCGAATTGCTTTGAAAAAGACGATAAAAAAATGGGTCACTTGTTTTCCGTTTTCAAAAGTACTGAAGGTAGGTATGAGTTCTCTTCATCATAATTTTGATGTGTGATTAAAGGTAGAACTAATTTAGTAATGTGTTGGAAATCTAGTGAGTGGGCCCTAACAGTTAGGATCAAGCCTTTTAGGGTGGGACTTCAGGTACATAGAAATACCCCAACAATCACTATTCAATTCCTCTCTAACTACTTGGGCATCAAACTCCCTTCCAACCACTATCTAATGGTTGGGAGGGGTTGGACACGCATCCTAACACCTACAACACCTAGGGATGCATGTCCAAATACCCCCAATAATTGAATGAGTGGTTAAAGGGTCGTCAGAGTTAGAGAAGATTTTTTTTAACAATCACACCCTAAGCACACCTTAGTAGACTCAAAAAACGAATCTCGGGGAAACTTGATCTTGTATCCTTGTCTCTGATACCAATTGTTAGGATCAAATATTGACCAATCATTTAAAAGTCTGAGCTTATAGAGAATATGCTACTTTATTTTCTTATACTAACCCTCTAGTGCCATGGAGAAAACTATCGAGTTGGGGTCTCGGGCAGACCTTTGGGCATGCTTTCCGTACCGTTGATTCATACTCCAACACCAACTCTCAATTATATTGAAAAATTAAGAACAAATGGAATATGGATAGGTTAAAGTATCAATATTAATAGTTTAATTCTCATATACTAAACTAAATCATAGTATATTCTTTTCAAAATTATAAAAAATAAGATATATATTAGGAGTTTAAAAGAAATTATACTATAAAATATTTATGCATTGCTATTTTTTTTGTCCCATACTTAAAAAATCTAAATGTTTAAAGCTCATATCATACGTTTACGTCTTTTTCCTTTTTCAGAAAGTTTGACAATTTTTTGCTGTCTCGTTCAAGTTCTAAACCTTTTAAAATATATTTATACTAAATATCATCTTTGTGACATTCCCGTTTTAACTAATTATGCTCTCTACCAATTGCACTAGGCTCTTTTTTTTCTTTTTCTACTCTATCTTACTAAGCGCCACTGGCCAATGACCAACCTACTAGGCGGTAGAAGGTCCAATGGCCACCTACTCCTACAAATATCCACCCACACACACTTGCATATGATAGGGTTCAATCCCACAACCTCCTCTCTTGGGTGCCAGTACTTTAAGTTGAAGCTGCCACCATTAATCTAAGCTAATGTTCGTACTGTGCTCATAATTGTGTCCTCATCACTATTTTCTTCTTGCTCCTAGGGGTGCCATTTTTTTCCATCTTAGACAGGTGTTTAGGAACTATTTTCCCTTCTTTTATTTTTAAAGCTTGAAAATTACTTGGCAATTCAGATCAGATTGAAGCCGGTCAAACCACAATGACCTTAAGTGGTTCGATTAATACTATGGTAAAAAACCAAATACCTAATATTTTTTTTTTTTCCAAAACATATAATTGACTTTTGATCTTTTTTTTTTTTGTGTTTTATCAATTTTTTATTTAAATAGAAACAAGCTACATAAATGATACCAAATGCAACTAAAACTGTTTTTATGAATAAAAATAAGAAAAAGAAAAATAATATTAAAGATGGATTGAATTCTTCTGTGGCGCAATAGGGCATCTATGTGCATCCAATAGCCAAAAATCCAAGCATGGAGCCCAAAGTAGTCGCACGCAACTCAAGGCATTTATGAGCATTGGATGCACGTCACATGCCCTGTTGCGCCACAAAGGATCCAAGTCTACCAAAGAGGGTCTAAGACAGTGAGCAATCATTCTCTACCTCCCCGCACCAGTGCAGTGAGGATCTGGACCGCTATCAACACCCTGGCACACAACCCAAGGTGCTCTCAACCATCTAGAGCCTGACCGCACCAGTGCGGGGAGGCAGAGGATTTTTTTTTACTAATATGGCACAATTATTTAGAGTATTTCTAATTGATTGGAATTTCCTTAAAAGCATTCTGCTTCATTTTGGATTTGATAATTTATGGGTCGAAAGAGTTATGTTTTGTGTTCAAACCCCTCAAATGGCCATTCTCTTAAATGGATCTCCTCTTGAATATTTAAAACCTTTTCGTGGTCTTGTACAGGGCGAACACCTTCCATCTTATCTTTTTGTTCTCTGTGTTGAAGTCCTTTCATCCCATCTATCTTTAGACTTGTATAATAGAAAGATTCATGGTATTAAGATTTCATGATCTAGTCCCCCTATTTCTCATCTTGTTTTTACAGATGATTTTATTTTATTTGGTCATGCAACTCCTCAAGAGGCTAGGGCAATCAAATCAGTTCTTGATGTCTTTTGCTCTAATTCAGGTCAATCCTTTAATTTGGAGAAAACAAAAGCTCATTTTAGTCCAAATGTTTCTTCTTCCATAAAAATATTTTTCTTCGAAACTTTCTCAATCCAATATACTTCAATCAAATCCTTAACTTAGGATTCCTTATTTTCATGGAAAGCTAAAGAATAATGCATGTACTGAGCTGCTTAATAGAGTTCAGCTTCGGTTGAGCAATTGGAAATCTAAACTTCTAAGTCAAGCTAAAAAACAAGTTCTTATCCATTCAATTATCTACTCTTCCACAGCATTATATGTCTTGTCTTCTCCTCCCAACTGATATTAACAAAAAACTTGACTCTATGGGAAGACAATTTTTTTGGTCTAATTGTGATAAATCTCAATTCATATCATTGGGTGGAGTACTATTTGTAAATCCCTTAAATCAGAAGGCCTTAATTTGAAGCTTGCAATTAATTTGAATCATGCTTTACTTGCTAAAAGAGTTTGGTCTCTCATTTCTTCTCCTCAGTCTTTATGGAGTATTCTAATTATATTTATGCTCCCCACCATAATGCTCCATCTTGGGGTTGGTCCTCTCTTTTGAAACGACAATCTCTTTTGCTCAAATGTCTCTTTTGGAGAGTGGGAAATGGTCATAAAATAAATCCTTGATCCGATTATTAGAACCCTGGTTTCCCTTTGGCTCCATATCCCTTACCCTTGGCTCCATATTCCTTACCCTTGCAAGCTTTTACCACTATGGTTGATCTTATCCTTGCTGATGTTAAAGAATGGAATTCAGATTTAATTTTCCATTGGTGGCCGGATGATATTGCTCAATCAATTTTATCTATGCTCATCCCTCTTTTTGAGGTTGAAGATACATTTATTTGGTATCCAATAGCTGATAAAAAATTCTTAAGCTTGCACTTACTGCTGATGATCAAGTTATCAATCCCATATGGTTGAAGCTTTGGCATTTACAATGTGCTTCTAAAATTAGATCTTTTCTTTGGAAGTTGTTACAAGACTCTATTCCTCATCTTGCTCTCTATGTAACAGAGTAGTTAATATTAATGCTACATGTCCATTTTGCTCCTCCTATCCTGTGGATACTCAACATATATTTATCACTTGTTCTCGTGCTTCTGAAGTATGACGATTGTCAAGACTTACTTCTATTCCAACTTCCAATAGGTCAATTAAACAATGGTTTTCTAGCTTATTTACCTTGAATATTCATGTCAATACTAGAGTGTGGATTTGGTCTTACTTTGGTACTCTCATCTAGCATCTATGGACATCTTTCAATGCTACATTGTACAATAATGATCTTTCCTCATCTCCTTCAATAGTATTTGAAAGTAAGAAAATGGTTGCTAAATATTTCAAACCTTTAAATTATACCTCTCGATAGTGTTGCACCATTCATATTTCTTGGTCTCCTCCGGTGAATTTCTTCTTTAAGATCAACTTTGATGGTTCTTCTTCGGGAAGTCAAGGTCTAGTGGGAATTGGTGGAGTTTGTTGTAACAATTCTGGCAAATTTATTTTTCGCTTTGCATGTTATGTTGGTGCAACATTTGCTTATGTGGTTGAAGCGCTTGCAACTCCTTTGGCATTAAAGATGGCCAAAGATCATAACTCCACTCATGTCATTCTTGAAGGAGATTCTCAGCTTGTGGTTGATCTTATTGTTGGACGTTTATCTTCTATTTCTTGGAGGATTGCAAAAGACTAAGCTCATATTTTTTTTTGTTTTAGTTTTGCTCATTTTTTTTTTTTTTTTTTTTTTTTAGTTAAGGTTGTCCATATTTATCATCAGGGCAATTCTGTTGCGGACAATTTCGTCTACTTTGCTTCTCATCATCAGTGTATATCTTCCTGGGAGGATAACCCTCCATCTTTTGTAGGCTTGTAATTAATTCATTATTTTCGTACTATTGTACTACCTCTTTTCCCCCGTATTATGGGGTCTTAATATCATATTCTTATTAAAAAAAAAGTGATTTACATCAACCTCCCCTGGCGTTTGCCTATATTACATCTTCCCCCCTAAAAATCTGTTTATTACATTTAAACCCACCCAAACTAACACTGTGAGAGAGGTGTTAGTTTTTGAAATAGAAAAGATGATTTTACCCTTCTTCCTCTCCTCTATTCTCTCTCTCTCTCTCTCTCTCTCTCTCTCTCTCTCTCTCCTCTCTCTCTCTCTCTCTCTCTCTCTCTCTCTCTCTCTCTCCTCCTTTCCACTTGCCCATAACTCACTCAACCAGGCTTCCACTTGTGTTGGTTCGCTTGAGTTTCGATCAGCAGCTGAACCCATTGGAAGGATTCAACTGGCCATCTTTCGGGAGCCTGGTCCTTTTTCTTTCTTGCTAATTGCAAGGGTCTTGATACTGATAACCATGTGGTTCCTTCGTTTTGGTATTTAGACTTTGCTTCTGTTCTTTAATTCTTGTTAATTGATCCAGGACTTTTGGGGATCTTTTTCTTGAATTTTTCTTAGATTTGATTGTGAGTGCACTTTAATCATCTTATTATTATGGTTTTGATTTGTTGATTTAGAGTTCTTAGCCAAGTGTCTGTTGGAAAAATAGGGCATGCAAATTCAAGTGGTACTATTAAGGAGGGAACTTTGAAACAACTTGCACCTTTTACACACATTTTGTAGTTCTAGATCAGGATGGCAATTATTGTTTGCTTTATGCAGAACAATTGGGTGGTCTTAGGAGATTGCTCCTGAATTTTTCAAAAGCGAAGGGGAAAAGAAAAGTCCTAGGAACATCTTACTCACAAATTTTTTATATAGGACTCCATCATCTAATTTATCTCTTCCCCTCGTAATCATTAAAGACTTCAGTTTTATTCTTCCTTTACCCTATTCATCTTTTGTGATGAGAATCTGCATTCGTAATCCGAATTCATTCGGTTGTGATGAATTTGCACTTTGCCTTAAACTTTTTTATTTATCTGATGGCATTTAAGGTGCACTGTGAGACTACAATGGATGAAGAGAACTCCTTGAAGCCATGGGACTTTAAGATCTCATATGATAAGTTAGTTATTGCATCAAGAGCTGAAGCATCAACTTTTGGAATTAATGGTGTGAAGGAAAATGCTATTTTGCTTCGTGAAGTTCATCATGCTCAGGAGATTCGTAGGAAGCTATTCCTGAACTTGATGTTGTCTGATGTGTTTGGTACTACTTCCCGAGTATTTCCAGTATTAACACAATAATGCTTTTGAGGTTCACCATAAACTCTCTTGGTTATGGGCAAATGAAAAGGAGGAGATAGAGAGGAATGAGTTTAGGGAATATAGAAGAGAGGAAGAAGAAGGTAAAATCATCTTTTCCATTTCAAAAACTAACATCTCTCTCACGCTGTGTAGTTGGGTGACTTTAAATGTAATAAAAATATTTTTAATATAATATAGGCAAACGCCACGAGGTTGATCTAAATCATCCTTTAAAAAAAAAAAAAAAAAAAGAAAGAAAAAAAAAGAGAAGTATAGAGTCCTTCTACCAAGGAGAACTATAAACGGTCATTTGGATCTACCACCAGTTTCAGTTTGTCCCCTTCATAATTCCGACCTCCATCTTCCTCGCACACCGAAGTGCGAAACGCACCAGTGCGAAATTCCGAAAACCCTCTGCTTGACCTTGTGCTTTGTGTTTGGACCCGAGATCTTCGTCTCCAGAAATTTGAATTTGCAGAGAATCCCTCGTCCCTCCTCCGATTCTACTGGTTTTAGGGTTCACACATCGGACATCTCCCGAAGCTTGGAGTCGCAACCATGACTGAGGTATCACCCCCCTGCGCGATTATATGTTTGTGTATAGAAAGGAAAGGAGTTATTACAAGGAAGATTCTTTCTGCTACATTTTGGTGTAGAAAATCTCAGTTATACGCATATCATAATTCTTTGTTTGTCAAAATTATTCCCATGTATTATTTAGGAACTCTATAAATCTACAGATTCTCCTATCATGTTCTTGGGATGGTCATTCTGGAGCATTTTATTTTTTTAATTGAAGTAGTTAATCCATTTTTCTTATGCGTAAATGGAACTTTGTGGGAGAAAATCAGTGACTTAGACGTTTAAACTTCAGAACATGTTTTTTAGATGGATTACTTTAAACTAATGTTACATTTTTACCTGGTTCCTGCTTTGCTCTTTGAGGTTCGGTTCTTAGTACAAGAAGGTTGTCAATATTCCCCATTTATTTCAATAAAATCACAAGACCATAATTCTCTGTTCAAGTACAAAATCCATAAGTAACATTAGCATTATGCTGATGGATAAATCATGGAATTTTCTTTTATTATTTTGTGAGCAAGCAGAAATGCCAAAATTAGATTAACAAGATTGATCTTTACCATGAGGAAGTAAAACCATTTTATTCCAGGTTGTCATAGCATCTGCAACTGTAAGTCCTACTCTGTAAGTGGACTTATCTTTGACGACTCTGTCATGTAATTATTATTAAATAATCAAAATGATTTCTTTCACCTAATACTTAAGATGCCCTTTTTTCTATCTTTTACCAAGAGACTTTTAGGAATTCAAGTGAGTTGATCTGGAACTCTTACTCCTTTCCTCAAATTCTATGGGGATTTAAAAATGAAATATTTCGTTCCAGATGGCGATCGAATGCTGCTTAATGGTTTATGTAGGAACCTTGTGCTTGTGCATTTCCTATTCCCATCATAATTATTTGTGATTATGAAACAAAGAAGTGGGATTTATAGTAGAATTCCGCCTTAGTGCAAATAATTAGTTGTTTCTCTCAGTAATGTTAACCTTTCAGTCTCTGTATGTTTTGCAGTATTGGGTTAGCCAGGGCAATAAATGGTGTGATATTTGCAAAATCTACATAGCCAACAATCCGTTGAGCATTAGAACCCATGAGCTTGGTCAGCGTCACAAGGATAATGTTACCAAGAGGCTTGCTTCCATAAGGAAGGAGAATGCTGCCAAGGAGAAGGAACATAAGGAAGCAGCCCGTGCACTTCAACAAATTGAAGCGGTAAGTAGTTTCGATGATCATAAGTGTTGACCTGAGGTAGAAAATACATTTCTTATTTGTCTAGAAAAAAAATTTCTTATTAGTAACATTGGTGAAGTGGTGCACTACTTTCCTTTACTGAACCATGCCACCCACAACACACACACACACACACACACACACACTTGGAAACCATATCAGTTGGGATTGGGCTTGGGCTGGGGCTGGGGCTGGGAGTGGGATCCGACTTGCTGCTCATAATGAAATTTTAGTTTGACCAATGAACATTGCACCTAATTTACCTTCCAACATTCATAAAAAATTCTCCTATTTTTATCTATCTCAAAATAAAAAATCTCTTCCTCTCTTTTCTATCTTGATATATCAAAGAAAGATCAGTGAGAGCTAAACTTCACCTCTCCTCTACTATTTCTATTAATCATTTTTCGTTCATTTTTATTGGTACTTCCTTTTGTAGAAGCTTGCTTTGGTACCATTTGAAGCATGCCCATCTTTTTATTGTTCCCATATATGTATTTAATGGCCAATCTTCTTCAAGAAATGTTTAATAAAATTTTATGAATTCCTGTTTCAAGTCAAAATATTCATGATTCGTGCTAAAAGGTTTGGTTGTGGATTATCAAGATATTGGCGACCAACTTGACGCATCAACCTCATCCTTAATTCTGGCTTGAGACCTTTGTCCCTATAAAAGCATTAGCAAAGTTACTTCCTACTTGTATATAATAACAGAGAATCCACTTTCTAACTAGAGAGAAGTTTAAGTAGTCTTTGTGATGCAGATTAATCACCAAAATAGGCTTGTTTTATTAGGAATAAGCCTAGGGTTGGGTTCCATACATGTTGGGCCTTTGATCCCATGTGTTTTGTTTATAATAGACCACTTTTATGGTCTAAAAGATGGGCTCTAAGGCTGAGTACGGGATTACTAGTTAGTTTCCATTTTCATTAGTTTTCTTTGTAGTTGGGTTTAATTTGGGTTTTATTTGTTTCCTTAGGAGCCAAGTTATTAATTGAGTCAAGTCATTATTAGTTAGTTTTTTTTTTCAACAAGTTTCTAATTTCAGTTTTTAGTAACTATTGTATTAGGAGAATATTTGGTTTTATTTTGTAATTCTCTCACCCATCAACATTATAAATAAATAAACGTAGGCTCCTAAAGCTAAGATGATTTTGATAAACAAATTAATGGCTGCGGCTATTGTCTTTTCCATGGAGATTTGTCTTGTGTTTGATCAAGGCTGATGGAATTGGTGTTTGATCCAATTGACTCTTTGCGGCGTGAAGTCCAAGAGGTTCATTTAAGCTATTTTTCTCATCTCTTCTAATGTATTCAAGTTTATTTACAAAGTGCTACTGTTGTCGAGCACCCCAGGTATTTTTCTGATTCAAATTCTGCCCAGAATTACCATCTGTTGAGAAATTGATTTCTGTTCCCTAAAGTTCTTACAACCCTCAGTTGTGGCTGGATTTTGGATCGATCCTTCCTTTCCATCAAGGGAACACTCGATCTGAAAGAGGGTTGTTCTGATCAGTTGTTTGAGAGATAATTAAAATCTCTAGTTTTTTGGACTGTAGTGGGAAGATCATAACCGATAGGGATATTGTTGCTTTTCTGCCTTGGTGAATGTTAACCAGGTTATACCCTGCTAAGAACCTATATCTGCACCTGAATTAGTTCTATTTGCTGGTTCGTAATCTGAAGTCTTAGAGGGACAGCTTGGAATTGAATTCTGAAATCTGAGAATTAATTCTTCTTTATTTTCGGATTTGTTAATTGCTGCCTATCTGTGGATCATTACTGGTTGTTCTTTGCTTAAAAGTTTCTACAGTTGAGACTTGGTTAGACTCCCTACCCTTGTCTACATTAAGTGGAATCAGAGCATGGCTGAGAACAATCCTCCCACTGATTATGTGAAGTCCATAGCTTCTATTATGGAGATGTTATAGGCTATGAGAGCTGAACGACAAGCTCTTAGTGAAAAGGTGTTGGCTATGGAGACTCAATAACAACCACACATGGTACTCATGTACCACCTGAAGTGGAAGCCCCTATGAACTCAGTTGCTCAGTTGGCTAATAGGAGACCTAACCCTAATTTGAGAGGACCATAGAGGATTCCTGTAGTGCAACCTACTTTTGAAAAATATATGAGAGGTTACTTTGACAATGAACGACCTACATATCATAGACACTCAAGAGATTCACAGAAGGCCAAGCTTGACCTCAAGGAATATGATGGTAGGTATGAACCTCAAGTGTTTTATGATTGGATAGTTGCATTGGATAACTACTTTGACTACTATGACCTATCTGAGGAACGAAAAATTAAACAAGCTAGTGGTAAGCTAGTTGAGGCTGCTCGTGATTTGTGGAGAACCTATGAGCGTGAACTGGAAGACCGTGGTAGAGAACCTACCACATGGGAGGAGATGAAGCAAGAACTGTCTGACAAGTACTTGCCACGAAACTTTAAGGCTTGCATACAGGACCAGTTGAACTCTCTTCGTCAGGGGAATATAACTGTGGCAGAGTATATGAAGAAATTTGATACATTTTATTCTCGCAAAGGCATTAGGGAGAATGAGAGGCAATTACTTTCTCGGTTTCGACTGGGATTGTGAGCTGAAATTAATAGGGGAATTGGTGTTGCTAATGTGTATATAGTGAGAGATTGCATTGACAAGTCTCAAGTAGAGGAACTTATAGCACAGTCAAGTAGAAGGTTTGGTTACCAAGCTAGGGAGGCCAAGAAAATTTTTTCAACCACGAAACCTAACACTTAGCCCCCCCCAAGAGCCACAGCTCCTCTATGGGAAGTGAAGATACCTCTATATAAACCAAAAGAACCCGAAGTCAAGGTTCCAAAAGAAGAGATAGTCTTGAAGTTTCAAAAACAGAAGGTCGAGAGTTAGAAGATTCCATTGAAGAGTTCTATATAGAAGAGATCAGAGTAGACAATATTGAAGTTGTGGACGATGATATAGTGGTTGCGATCACTCCACAACAAGTCTTTGAGATTCATGATGGAAAGGAAGAGCTTGTTCCTCCAATCCTTGTTGAGAAGGTTACCAAAGTTGATGAGTCTATACAAACGACATTCACGGTTGGTATCAATTTAGATGTCGAACATATAGAGTTCGTTATGCCATCATGGTTCTTTGAAGAGAAAGCTTCACGCCTTGAAGACTATCTTCCAAAAGTCTATAAGCAACCTGAATTCTGTTTAGGAATGGTTACGGCTGCTATTCACATGTTATTCCTACTTCATCACTGCAAAATTCTAGGACCAATTTTTTCAAGATGGGGAGAATTGATGCAGATTAATTACCAAAATAGGCTTGTTTTATTAGGAAAAACCTAAGGTTGGGTTCCATACATGTTGGGCCTTTGATCCCATTTGTTTTGATTGTAACATACCACTTTTATGGATTTAAAAGAGGGGCTCTAAAGCTAAGTACGGGTTTACTAGTTAGTTTCCATTTTCATTAGTTTCCTTTTTAGTTGGATTTGATTTGGGTTATATTTGTTTCCTTAGGAGTCAAGTTATTAATTGAGTCAAGTCATTAGTAGTTAGTTTCTTTTTTCAACTAGTTTCTAATTTCAGTTTTTAGTAACTATTGTATTAGGAGAATATTTGGTTCTATTTTGTAATTCTCTCACCCATCAACATTATAAATAAATAAAAGTAGGCTGCTAAAGCTAAGATGATTTTGATAAACAAATTAATGGCTGCGGCTATTGTCTTTTCCATGGAGATTTGTCTTGTGTTTGATCAAGGCTGATGGAATTGGTGTTTGATCCAATTGACTCTTTGTGGCGTGAAGTCCAAGAGGTTCATTTAAGCTATTTCTCTCATCTCCTCTAATGTATTCAAGTTTATTTACAAAGTGCTACTGCTGTCGAGCACCCCAGGTATTTTTCTGATTCAAATTCTGCCCAGAATTACCATCTGTTGAGAAATCGATCTCTGTTCCCTGAAGTTCTTACAGCCTTCAGTTGTGGCTGGATTTTGGATCGATCCTTCCTTATCATCAAGGGAACACTCAACCTGAAAGAGGGGCTGTTCTGATCAGTCGTTTGAGAGATAATTAAAATCTCTTGTTTTTTGGACTGTAGTGGGAAGATCATAACCGATGGGGATATTGTTGCTTTTCTGCCTCGGTGAATGTTAACCAGGTTATACCCTGTTAAGAACCTATTTCTGCACCTGAATTAGTTTTGTTTGCTGGTTCATAATCTGAAGTCTTAGAGGGACAGCTTGGGATTGAATTCTGATTTCTGAGAATTAATTCTTCTTTATTTTCTGATCTGTTGATTGCTGCCTATCCGTGGATCATTACTGGTTGTTCTTTGTTTAAAAGTTTCTATAGTTGAGACTTGGTTACGACTCCCTACCCTTGTCTACATTAATTTGTGTTTAAAACATTGACTTAAAGAAAATTATGTAGTGTGGTCTTCTATTTAATTATGTTTTTATTTTTATGGATGCCACTCTATGCTTTGATAATACTCGAGTATACGTAGCATGAAAGTTCTAAATTTTTCTTTCGGCATGGTCTTATTCATTAGACTTCTTATTCTTATTCCTCTCAACAAAATGGTGTTGTTGAAAGAAAAGACCGACATTTGTTAGAATTTTCTAGATCATTGTTATCTCATATGAATGGTTTTAAGATTTATTATGGAGATGTTCTTACTGCTTGTTATCTATTAATTGTGTATATTCTACTGTTCTTGGCTATCAGTCATTGGTATTTTTTATTTTTCCAAATTCGCCTTTGTTTTCTTGACCATCCATAGTTATTGGTTACACTTTCTTTTTTTCCATTATTTTCTCTTTGAAAATTGATAAATGTCTCATCGTTCCATTAAGTGTGCGTTTCTCAGGTATTCTCCAACTCAAAAAGGTTATCGGTGCTATAATTCCATTTCTTATTAGCAGTATGTTACCACTGTTGTTACCTTCTTTGAGTGTACTTCGTATTTTTCTGATGAAGGTTGTGCCTTAGCAAATGGCTTCCTTGATTCTCCTTCCATTGTCCCTCCTCCTATTTTGATGTTGATTCCTCGAGCTCTAAGCCTCTTCAAGTGTATAAGCATTGTCCTAAAACACTTTATGAAGCTTCGTCCTTATTGTCTGCTCCATTGTTAAAATCGTTATCTGGAGCTCCAACTGATATTGACTTACTTGTGGCCATTCAAAAAGGTACCCCGTTCCCTTACCTTAAAATCATTTGTTACTTATCTAATTACTCAATTTGTCACTATATCTCATCTTCCTACTTCATTGCGTACTTTTGACTTGTCTTTGTTTGAGAATTATGTTCCAAAACTTATCAAGAGGCTTTCTCATCCTAAGTATGGCAATGGATGTTTGTATAGTCACCATACATGGGAATTGGTTGATTTTCCTCTGGGAGAACTAGTGAAGTGCCATTGAGTGTATGCTATTAAGGATAACCCTTATGGTAATATTGAGCAGTGTAATGTTATTGGAACTTAAGATCAGTACATGTTCATGAAAAAGAGAGGAGAAGTAGAAGATTGAAGAGGAAGAAAGTGTGGGGAGACAACACCCCATGATTAGTGAAAATGATAATACTCTATAATTGTGGGTGGGGCGAGATTTTATATTAATAATACAAGTAAGGACGAAAGGACAGAACTGCAAAAACTAATATCTCTTAACACTCCCTCCTCTGTCCTGGTCAATGGCAGTCCAACGGGCAATTTCTCTACCTTTGTGGGTATCTGACAAGGTTGTCCTCTCTCTCTCTCTCCCTTTCTCTTCTCCCTTGCCCTCGAGGTCCTTTCCCGATCCATTCAGTCCTCCACGGATCCATAGTTGTCACGGCGTCAAATCGATCCAAGGCGGTGGAGGGGTGGCTAATCAATTTGGCGATGAATCGCCCGTTATGGCGTTGCCATGGCAGTCAAATCGCCCATGTGTCATTTTTTATTTTTCCTATTTTCTAAAGTTATTTAGTATGTTATTTTTTTATTTCCCCTATTTTCTAAAGTTATTTAGCATGCTACAAGCCTACAATATATACCCTATAACATATAAAACCAACATTAAGCAACATCAAATCATCAAAAATCAACATAGCTCTATCAAAATCACCCTGCATTTTACAAAAAATAAACCGCCTAGTGAATTAGGCGTGACCTGGCGTCCATGGCGGTGCCATAGCGATGCCTATCAGCCAATGGCGACCGCCATTTGTGAGTCACATAAATCGTAGCACTGCCATGAACTTCTTTTTCTGTCAGGACGCCAAATCGACGCCATGACAACTATGCACGGATCAGCACCTCATCTCCCCGATTCCCAAATGCAAATCCCTCTTGCTTACCCACCTTGCATTTGCGTATGATCTCATGATCTTCTCAAAGGCTGACTAATGTAGACTAGGATAGCGGTCTAACCAAGTCTCAATCTGCAGGAACTTTTAAACCAAAGAACAACCAAATAACCAAGGTAGGACACCAATACCACAGATCAGAATGAAAGGAAAAAAACAGATATGTAACTCAGAGTTTCGAATCCAGAAACTGGAATTTATGAGATCAGAATATAACCCAGATTAAAGGACTAAATCAGATATAGGAATAGGGTCATAACGGATCATAAATTGTGAACAAACATCCACAGAAATTAGGAACAACCAGATGTATCTATCGATCTCAGAAAACAGAACAGATTAGGTCAAAATATCCAATAATAATTAGAAAAGATCAGCAGTGACCAAATAGGAATGAATCGGCAGTAGTATTAGGATGATAACAGTTCCAAATCAACAATAGACACTACAGCAACAGAATAGGACTGCCCAGAACAATCGATTCTGGTTCTGTTCTGGTAAAGTCACTACAGGACAAGAAAAGAGAGATTTCTATTAACTTAAGAACCACAGCCCAGATGGGGACCAAAACTGGATCGAGTTGCTCTTTTAATGAGGGGAACCTCTGGTCCAAATATCAGCCAAAAGTGACCAGGGGTTGAGTCAGAACAGAAGTCGATATTCCTGCCCAGAAAACCTATCGCCTGGACAGAACTGTTAAGGGAAAAGAGGTAAATACCTGTAGCAGTGGTAGACCTTGAAAGTAGATTTGAAAGAAGAAAAATAAGAAAGCTTGAAAAAACCACTCGGGCTTCACACCGCAGAGTGTCGAATGGATCAAACACCACCCCCTTTTACTGTGATCAAACACATAGTCTACCCAGAAGATGCATAATAGCAACCAGCAAGCAAGTTTTTTTTCATTAATCAAATTGTCTGACTCCTAATGAGAGCCCTTCCTTTATTTATAATAATGATGGGGATTACATAAAATAGAAACTAAATTTAGTTTCCAAAAATTGAAATAGGAAACTAAAAATTAGAAACTCACCTAGTTACTAAAATTGAAAGTCGAAAGTCCTTTAGTTACTAAAACTGGAAATAGAAACTAGGGAATAAGAAGTACTGAAATTAGAAACTAACTAGGTATTGAAATTAGAAACTAATTAATACCATCAAAACTAATTGGTAATCCCGTATGCATCCTTAGAGCCCCTCTTTTAGACCCCTAAAAGTGGCCTAATACACTCCAAACCACATGGACTGAAGGCCCAACACATATACAACCCAACCTTAGGTTTTTTCCTAATAAAACAAGCCTATTTTGGTTATTAGTCTGCATCACTGACCCCGCTTTCATCTCCTTCATCATGTCCTCCCTCCACCTTTTTTAATTCCTCTCTGGCCTGAGAATCAACCTTCTCAAATCCAACATCTTTCTTTCTGGTGTTTCTGACTCCTGCCAAGCCAGACTTCTTCAGATCATTAGATTCTTCTAAGGATCCTTGCCAGTCAAATATCTTGGCCTTCCTCTCACCCCCTCGAGGCTTTCTTCTCACCATTGCCCTCCTATTCTTGACCTGATGAGGAAGAGACTCCAGCTTTGGAAAGGTAAGCTCCTCATTTATGTTGGTCTCTTGGTTCTCATCAGATCAGTTCTCCAATCCATGTCCATCTATTGGTCAGGTATCTTCGCCCTTCCAGTTGCCACCTCCGATTTTATTAAATCTCTCTTCTCATCCTTCCTTTGGAAAGGCTCTGACTCCTCCAAATTCCTCCGCCCCTTAAGTTGTGATGAAGTCTCTCTTCCCAAGTCTAAGGGTGGTCTAGGTATGAGAAATATTAAAGATATTAATACAGCTAGCATTCTCAAGCTTATCTGGAAGATTGTCTTCGGGCAAAATAGTTATCTAGGTATCTTGGGTCTACTACTCTCCCTAAAAAAACGATTCCCTTTGGACTGCTTCACCCTCTCCTGATGTCTCCTGGATTTGGCGCAACATTCTTGGCAAAAGATCCACGGCCCTTAGTGCTATCTCTTATTCTATTGGGAATGGCTCTACCTCTCTGTGGTTGGACCCTTGGCACCCTTCAGGAATCATTCTTTCTTTGATCTCTCCCCATGTCCTCTATTCTTTGGGCCTCCCTAGATCTGCCCTTGTCGCCTCCATTATCTCTTTGGATGATTGGACCTCTCCTTCCTCCCCTCTCCCTGATCATTGTGGAATAGTGGATAAGATTGCTTGGCTCCCCTCTTCCTTGGGGTTGTTCACTTCTGCCTCTGCTTGGAACCATATTCGTTCATCGGGCTCCCACTTAATCTGGTTTAAAGGCTATATCCGTCGCGACAGCTTCACTGCATGGCGGGCTCATTCCAACTGCCTTGCTACGCAGTCTTTCCTCATCTATTGACATATTCCAGTAACCCCTTCTTGCTACCTCTGCTAGAACAATGTTGAAGATACTGACCATGCCTTTTTCTCCTACCCTTTTTTTTCCTTTGTCTAGAAAATGGTCCTTCGCAGATGTTGGCCATCCCGCAGAAGTATTCTCCCCTTGAATAGAGAATTTATCTGGATATGACTTTTGGTGGTTCTCCATTAGTGACACGGCAGGCACATTGGCCTTTTGTGCTACCATAACCATCTCTGGATGGAGCGAAATCTCCGGAGATCCAATTCTTGCTCATTCGAGAAGATTTGGAAAGCCATCTACTTTGAAGTGAGCTCCAAACTTGGATGCATTTGTCATCGTAGGATTTTAGACTCCCCAAGGAACAGGCTCATTGTTGTCTCCTAGGGTCTCCTCCTTTTTATCTTGTCCCCTTCCTCATGATCTCCCTTTGAAAACTCCCTCTCAAGCTGGAGCATAGATTTTACCCATGCCTAGCTTGGAACACCCATGGATAAATAAACTTCGAAACAAGGGTTTGGTAACAAGTATCCCAGTTCATTAGTAGAACTAACTAACGGAGTAGAGTCACTACATCCCGGACAAAATGAGAGTCCATTTCAATATGTTTGGTTCTCTCGTGAAAGACTGGATTACTAGCAATATAAATAGCTGCGTGATTATCGCATAACATTTCCATAGGCTTATTGATTAGAAAACTAAGCTATTGAACAAAAGATTTAGGCTACATGCCTACATGAATTCAGTTGTAGTATGAGTTGTAGCTCTATACTCATCTTTAGCACTAGATCAAGCTATTGGGGCTTTCTTTTTACTCCATCTACAATAGCTTGTAGTGGAACTCCGATCACTATCAATACCAACCCAATCCACATCAGAATAACCAACAATATTGATCCAACCATGATGGTTATAAATAAGCCCCTTTTCTAAAGCACTCTTAAGATACCTCAGGATATGATATGTTGTGCTGCCTCCCAATGAGCTTTCTTAGGCTTTTCCATAAATTGACTAATTACACCAACAACAAAAAATATATTAGGTCGGGTGATAGTAAGAGAGAAGAGTTTGCCCACTCACTACTGATACTGATGTTTGTTTGCAAACTCCTCATTAGAAGCTTTGAGTCTTACATGAGGATCCATAGAAATATCTACATACTTATAACCTAATATCTCCTTCTCACTCAGAAGATCATGAACGTACTTCCTTTGAGTCATGTTGAGACCTTTCATGTTGCGAATGACCTCAATACCAAGAACATATCTACTAACTCCCAAATCTTTCATCTGGAAGTGCTATTTAAGTAAGACTTTACATGTTCTATTCTATACTAGGCATTACTAGAGAGTAGGGACAATAATATTATCAAGCTAACGACCAACACAACCACTTTAGAGTCTTAATGAGAATAAACATTGAATGGTCAAAGTAATATTGAGAAAACCATAGGCAGCAACAACTTTGCTAAATTTATCAAACCAGGATCTCGGGGACAGTTTCAACCCAGAAATAGCTTTGTTCATTCTACAAACTTTCTGGGCATCCCCCCTTGAACAACATGCCTAGGAGGTTGGTCTATATAGACTTCCTCATGTATCTAACATACGACGGATTTTCCGTTGTAAATTTTAGGTATGCTCATATGAACCATTAGGGTTCCGGCCATATCTAACAAATGACAGGTTTTTCCTTTGCCACACCATTTTGTTGAGGTGTCCATGAACAACTAGTTTGATGGATAATGTCGTTATTAGAACATTAGGATGAAGCTTCACGTTGAGTAATCTCAAGGGATTTTTTTTTTTTTTCGGTGAATAAATTATTCTTTACCGAAGAGAAGGATAATATGAAGGGGGGAAAATAAAGACAACTAAACAAACAAAGCAAGACCAATCCCTCGGGAAGCAAAGGAAAAAGGAAGTGCTATGATGCTTGCCAAGCTCATAAGCCTCACACTCAATACACAAAATAAAATCGCAATTGGGAACCATAAGTTGTAACTTGGAGAGTGATAAGTGACCCCAACCGATAATGTCAGTGAAGAGGAGAAACACCACTAGATGTAGCAGAAGCAATCATAGGGAATGAAGCAGCATCAAGGTAGTATAAACCTTCCTTCTTACACCCTCTGCCAGTCATCTTCCTGGTCTGGAGATCCTTAAAGACACCATAATAAGGATAAAAGGTAAGAAAACAATTTAATGCCTTAGTAAGTTGAGTCACAGAAAGAAGATTAGGTACATGAAGTACAAAGGATAAGGACAAGGAGGAAGCATGAGATGTTGGGAATATCCCTCTCCATAATGGTTTTGATGATAACAAACAAGTAATGCTCTAATAGCTATCTTTCTAGTGTCATGTAAAGGACCACAACCAAGACACTTGATTTCAAGATATAAGCGTACACCCATTGAAGCTCAAGACGTGATATGGCATAAAGTGATTGAAAGGAAGACTCTAGTTGCATGATTGAAAAGTTGAAGACTTGAAGAATTAATGACTAGAAGACTTGAACAGTTGAAGATTAGAAGACTTGAAGAGTTCAAGACTTTTGAAGAATTAAAGACTTGAAGACCTCTAGATTAGGTTGTAATTTACACTCACTAACACGCACTACACTCATGCATTTTAATGTTAGAAAAGACATAAGAAACAACCTAAGGCATTGGACATTCTTTGTGTGACTGTTGGGTAGTCATTACACAAAACTGAGACCAACGGCAACTGCCGGATCGAAGCGGCAACTACCGCTTGGTCTCTGTGATCAGTTTTTTCATCAGAGAATGGTAACAAAGACCATCCGGCAATTTCCGGATGGAACCAGCAACTGCTGGATTTAACCGAAAATTGAACCGGTTTGCCAGATCAATTCTGGATCAAATGGTCCTCTCTGATTTAGCCTACAGAGGGCATTCGGCGACTACCGGATAGAAACGGTAACTGTCGGTTCACCTCTAAACACCTCCAATGGCTATATAACGGCTATATTTTGAGTCTAACGGCTACTTTTGTACAACTGAACTTGGACGGGGCAATTGCCGGTTGGAAGCGGCAACTGCCGGTTGAGAAAATTTCTATCCGTTATAAATTATTCTCCTTCCAAGTTGGGTGATTTTGTTACCCTAATTAAGCTTAGTCTTTACCTATATAAATACCCCACTGATGGCTTTAATAATTAACAATTAAGAAAGCTCTTAGCAATCATATCAAAGTCATTTGTGAGGATCAACCATTATTTTATTGAGTTCACGGATTGAAGTCAAACACGTTCTTCAAGAACTCAAGATTGTAGTTAAGTCTCCTTCACCTCTCTATACTCATTGGAGACTACAAAAGGTGCATTCAATCATTCACTTTGCATATTCATTTTGCACGCACCGCACGAGGTAAACTCGAACAATTCTATTCCACTTATTTAAATTGTTGCTTTTCCATTTTTCTAAACTGTAATTAGGATTGTGTAAGGATCCTCTTATCCTTAAAAGAGTTAGGTGTCTCTCCACCGTTAAACGGGATTGTAAAAAGGTGCCTCTCTGCCTTGAAGGAGATTGTAAGGATCCTTTTGTCCTAAACAAGATTTTGTAAAGGTTTTCTTCCCTACCTACTGTACTGAAAGGAAGAGCTAGTGGAATACCTTACAAGTGGAACTTGTAGGGAGTGGACTAGACTCAAGTTGAGTCGAACCACTATAAATCTTGGTGTAGTGTGATTGTTTGTTTTTATTCCGCATTTTTTTTTACAATCACACTTGGGGAATTCCAAAAGATTTTAAATTTCACTAGCTTAACCTATTCACCCCCCTCGAGGTTATTTCATGAGAAACAAAACCATGACAAAAAACGTGAGTAGAAGAGCCATTAGCAAGAATAACTCGAGATGGAGAACATGTTCTTTGGAGGGAAGAAAATAAATTTGACTTACCAATTATATGAGATGAAGCATTTGAACTGATAAACCAAGTGGTAGGAGATGAAGAAGCAGCAATGGCAGCAATCGCTTGAATGGGCTAACGTAGCAGTGGATGACTGTCTCAAGCTGCTAAAGCCGTTTTAACTGTTGGTAATCATCACAAGCCATAGTTTTTAAGGCACTGCTAAGGCGCTTGGTGCTGATGCAGTCTAGAGATGGTAAGGCAATGCTCCTCCTTACGTGAAGTGGGGCCTTATGGGGTTTTTTTTATTTTTATTTTTCTTTTTTATTTTTTTAAAACACATTTTAAAATTACTTGATGAAGATTTCAAATATAGATTTTTTATTGGTAGATGTATGGTTTTGTTAACATTTGAGATATATGGGGTCAACTTTACTCCACCCAAAATTACCAAAACAAACAAAACAAAAACACGATTCACAAACAGGGTTTGGATTTTGTCAAGGGTTTTAAGAAAAGGGTTTGAAAAGGATTCAAGGAACAAGGAAGAACCACTGATCCAGGCGACCATTTTGCTCCGGCAGCGGTGAGCTTCATTCTTCTTTGACAGGAGTAGAAATATGGTGGATGACTTTAGGGCTTAGGCACTCATTTTGGCATCATAGAGGCAAGTATAATAAATATTTAAGTAATAATAAATACTTGTATTTTTTATGTCTTCTTTTCTTTATATTTATAATTTTGTTTCATAATTATGTAATTATATTATACGTTAATATGTTATGATGATTGATGATTGATGAAGATGAACTTAGTTTGTTCACTTTATTGATTTGTTTTCTTGATGCATATCTTACATTGGTATGAATATGAACATTTAGTATTTATTTAACATATGAGTAATAGGATTCAACTAGGATTTGAGCCAAATAGATTGGTTTTATAAAAAAAATTACACAGGAACGCTTTAGTCAATAAGGCGACGCTTTATGTCCGCCTTATCGCTAAGGCGCTCCGAAAGACCCTTAAACGCCTCCGTCGCCTTACCGCCTTAAAAACTATGTCACAAGCTGCTAAAGTCGTTTTAACTGTTGTTGGTAATCATCACGGCTTTGGTCATTTCCCCCAATTATTCCCTATTCTCTCATTCTTATTCTCCGTTGTTTCTAATTTATTTTACATCAATCCTGCCCCTGAAAGTTTTGTCCAAAACCTGTTTAAAGCTGACGTGTTACCTATTGATACTTGTAGTTGAGGTGCTGTTTCGGTAGGATCAAGTGAAGATACTTCTCCATCTTCCCTGTCCTGTGGCTGCCTTCTCTGGTGTTTGATTGCAGCAGGTCTTCATCCTTCTAAAACCTCTATTCTGGCCATCACATTCAACTATTTAATTGAGGGTGTTGTCCCCCCTTTGAGTCCTTCCATCGACCTGAACATCAGCCTCCTTTAATGGGTAGATCTACTTCAGTCTGCAAGTTTCCAAATCTGTTTTAGTTTCTAATTTCAAACCTGTGATGTTTTCTCCGATTCTGGTTATTAGCTACCCAAGGAACTTGAAATATTTTACTGCTGTTAGTTCCCTACCATCAACTTCAGTTTCAGACACATCTAATGGCTGGATCTGCCATAATCTGTAAGTTACTAATTTCAGTCCTACTATCATATTTTCTGATATGACCCTTAACTTGCTGTCATATTTGGAGGTCCACCTCCATTGACCAAGTCCTATGATCGATCCAACTTTGGTTTTGATCTGTTGAATGGATTGTTAGTTCTGGGTTGTTACTAAATCTGTTCACTACTTTCTATTTCTGTTCTACCTTTTACAGCCATTAAACACAACCCCTGGATCAGCACCAAAATTAGGGTGTCATTTACCTACCTTAGCTACCCTTTCGACTAAACTTTGGTCTTCATCTGAGCCCTGGTCCTTTATCTATCAGTTCACTCTTGCTGCTAGAATTTTCATTCTTCAGTCCTACCTGTGGGATGGGTGTAATACTTGCTGTTTAGCGAGTTTAGCCATATTATTTTTGGTGTCAGAGCCATGGAAGAGGGAAACTCCAGCACCCCAAACCAGGCCCCTGACTCTAGTGTTCAAGAAGTTGAGATGTCTAGACAGTTGATTGATTGCATGATGGTGATGAAGCAACGGCTCGACATCTTACCATCAGATCATTGAGATCTTTTGAAGTATTGGACTAGCCCTCCCTTTGACCTGAGTTGAGGCTTCATCCACTTGTCCTATTGGTTTTGACAAGAAGCCTTATTTTTAGTTAGTGACTATTATTTTGTGAACTGGTTAAAACTTCTGATTCAACCATCAGTTGTTCGTAATATTTAGGGGGCTATCTCCTTTGCCTAGGTCTACATCTGATCCAAATGTAAGGGTATCCAAACCCTGCAGTGTGTTAGATATCCATTTTTGCTATTTCTGAAGTTCTACAGTTATTAATAAATTTAACCTGCTGTAAGTCTGTAACTACTGATCCATCCGTTTGATTACCACTTTACTTGGGAACATTGTATTGATACTGTAGCCATATGCATGGCCTGATTATAAAGCCAAGTTATAGGAATGTAACACTCAGACGACAGTCCTACTTGTGGGCTGGGGATATTATCATATTACTTAATTGTCTAGTGAATTTAGACCTATTAGAATCCCTAAAAACACGTGCAACACACACACACACACACACACACACACAAACACACACACACGCACGCATGTGTGTGTCTGGGTACTATGCATATGAATGTATGTGCGGTATGGGGAATGACCTACTCTTTCAAGAGTGAAATGCCATGCTCAACTTTGGTCAAAGCATCTGAACTGATCCCAGTCCAAGTATTGTCTCCATTAAGTAGATTAAGTTTAACCACCAGTCTATTAATTTAAGATATATTTATTTTTGGTTTTTTTTTCTTTGGGGGGGGTGGGGGAGGGACTGTAAAAAAAGTTAAACGTTGACAATAAGTAAATCGACCCCCTCCCCCACCCTTTGCCCTTTTTGGAGATGGATAAGTAATTAAGAGTAATTAACTAATCATATGTGATTTCTGTTAATTGTTTTTGTCTGGTGTCTGTCTGTTTATCAGAAAGCTAAGCGCAGCTATCAGAAGGACTTGAAAACTTTTCAGGATGCGGAGGAATCAAATGCTTATGTATTACAAGCTCATGAAGCTGGTCCAGATGCTGCTAAATGTTTTGTGGCTTTCAGTGATGGTAACAATGGTAAGGCGACGAAATTTAAGTTCCAAATTTTCTGGACTATTTGTTCAGTCTTCAAAACCGATCTATAAATATATAGAAACATGGGTAGAGAGGATGAATCAGCTCTTGGTCCTAGCGAATAAATCTGTGCCAAGAGATGATGAAACCATGCAAATAATGGAGTGGATAGTTCCATTTGTCGTTACTGGATCTTTGGAATCAGCCGTCCTTGGGTTGATTTCTGTTCCAGGATATCTCTTAGGTTGGGCTCTAGTTGTTTCCTCCATCCTGTAGGATGCTATGCATGATGGAATTTAATTATGATGTGTGGTAACCAAACTTAGATTTTTTTTTCCTATGTTTTCTCAATGTGCATGTTCTGAATTAGGGACCAATATCTCTGCAAAGAATATTTGCATGCCTCTAACGCAATTATCATGTAAACAGGATCAGGAGTCGTGACCAACATGTATGGCATTCCACAAAGCCTGGGCCAGTATAGTCAGATGTTCAACTGATTTTGTGGATTTTTTGGGAACCTCAATTGATTTTTATTTTTGAACTGTATAAATGGTTTGTGAAACATCTTTAAAAATTAGTTCCCCAGCCATGTGGCTTTCCCCCCATGTTTAATTAATTTAATAAAAAGGCTGCCTGGGATTGTGTTAACAACTCAGCTGGAACGCTTAGGGGAACCCAGCTTTGGTCATAGCATCCCCGTCTGAATCTTTCCCTTTATTTGATAGCTTCCCATTATTCTTGTTCTTTTGAACTAAACATCATCTTTGTGTGGTGGCAGAGTGGGAGTTTGATAGTGCCTCGGGTTATTACTATAATCAAGCCAACGGTTATCACTATGATCCAAATTCAGGCTTATACTATTCAAGTGCTTTAGGTATGAACATTTTCCTTTATTTTTGGTTCTTGAAGTATCCTGGTTGTCATGTGGTTGATTTCATTAGCTTATGGTATTATTTACTTGTTTTTGGGAACAGGCAAGTGGATTACACAGGAAGAGGCATTCACCACATCTCAAGTTTCCTCAGAACTGAAACAGAAAGAATCTGTTTCAATAAAACCATCAACATCTTCAGTTGCTTCACCTGTTGCAGAAGATAAAGGTGCTATGAAACATCAAAGTGGGCCCCCACCTGGGTTGGTTGCTGCTGCATATCGAAACCCAATGAGATCTGTTAAAGGTGCTCCATCATCAATCATGGTGAAGAGAAAAAGAGGAAATGAGAAGCCAAAGGTTATTTCTAAAGAGGAAGCAGCTGCGCTTAAAGCAAGGGAGGCTGCAAAAAAGAGAATGGAAGATAGGGAGAAACCCCTGCTTGGCCTCTACAGGTCATATTGACCGTCGGGAATGGAACTCTCACTCTCCAACCCTGGTTTAGATATTTAGAATGATCGGTGTCACTTTTGAGTGTTGCTGGGATGGTCATTGTTGTTCGCAATGTTTTGAAGCGCAGATGTATATTTTAGTCCATGGAATATTCCATGATTATTGGTGTCATTTCCAGTCCATTCCCCAAAAAGGTCGGGGAGCAGGTTTCTACAAGTTCGGAAGGATTTCTGGCACATACAGCACAAAGATTGATAAGTTATCATTCTGTTTCAATGGTGTTTGGGATCAAAGGGTTGAGATAAACAGAGAAAAGATTCCCATCTGAAAAGTTTTTCTATTTGATAGATTTTGGGTGAATAATCTAGAAATCCACAACTACTGTGCCTTCTGTAGTTTTTTTTGTTTTTTTTTTTTTTTAAAGGTAGGGAAATAGGCAACAGCCAAGAGGCTTGAACTTGAGACCTCCTAATGAACGTGGGATTTTTACATGCAACAATTCGCCAACTACATTAAGTAGTAGTTGTTATCCTATTTTATGTCTTGTTTTGCTTTTTCAAATGTTACTTTAAGAAACTTGGCTCCTCTATCTGCAGTTCTGGAATGGCGATAACATTCATTCAAGGAAGTCACATCACATTGAATGGCATAAAGTAAGCTCACCAAAATCCCAAGGTGGTCTTGATCTAAGAGACTCTGAAACCCAAAATAAGCCTTTGCTCTAGAAGCTGGGATGGAGGTTAATCAATGTGGAAAATTCCCTTTGGGTGCAAATTTTAACTTTTTAACTTTTTAACTTTTAAATACTTTTCAAACAGGTTTGTCTTTCACCATAACACATTCTGCCACCTGGAACAGTATGGTAAGTATACTCCCAACTCTCAATAAAATGGTCTTGCGAAAAATTGGTAATGGCTGCAACACCTAATAACCCAAACTTCATATCCACTTTGAATGCTTCAATCGCCATGTCCTCCTCTCTTATCAAGGTAAGTGATTTTACTATTGGCAACAATTGAAACACTGTTTATTAACTTTGGTATTCCCTTTATCATTATTAAAAAAAAAAAAAAAAAAAAAAAAAAAAAGGGCTCTTACCATTAAAATGGAGGATAAATTTTTGAAATGTGATTTGATTACTAATTCAATTGGATTCTCAAATTGGTTTACTTGCTTGTCTCTTTACTCACATTGGTGGTGATTTTTTTGGAAAACTCCAAATAATCCCAAAATTTAAGCTCTTTTTCTGGAAATTAGCACTTAGAGGAATTCCCACAAAAGATATACTAGGGAAATGGATGAATATTGATCCTACTTGTGTACTCTGTAACAATTAATCTTAGTGTATAAAGCATACTTCCCTTTCTTATGACTTTACAAAGAGAAAAGAGAATTTGGGAGGCAAATCCACTGAGACTACGAACTGAAAATTTATCTGCTGGTTTTCTTAAGAATCTCATTATGTATTTCTTTAACTCTAATACAATCCTGGACAATAATCTCAATAATTTCTTCATTATTTTCATTATTATATGCTACTTTTTACAGACAGAGAAAAACAAAATTATCTTTAATAATCATAAACCAAAGCCCCACTCCATCATGTTTCCTGCAAGACAGTGGATAGAATCAAATTGCCAACAAATTCTGGTGACCCTTCATCAATCCTGAACACCTTGTTTCTCCAACCTCAATTTCACCATCATGACTTGTGCTAGTGTCTCAAATGCATGTAACAATCCTTTTGGATGGGTTAATTGCATCTTTAATAAAGGGAAATGGGTCTCATTGACAACTAACTATTTGAAAACAAGAAAATCTATTGAATTTTTTTTTTTTTTGGATTGATACTGGCAAAATTGCACAGGTGGAATATCAAAGAAATGTAGAGTGACTCAACATAGTTATAACATTTATTTTTTCTTATCAAAGCACCACATCATGGCCTTGGAATGTGATTTCCCTCAACCTCTTTCTAGCTTAGGCCTACTAGTGACGTGGTTCTTGGTATGGCACAATGCCCTCAGGGCCAGGAACAAAAAGTCAAACTTCGTTATTTCTAATGCTGACATTGATGTACTCAGGCTTTTATTCTAATGTTTATTATTGAAAAAAAAAAAAAAAAACTTGATAATTATCCAGCAGCTATAACCTAAAAGTGTGAGACAGTCCGTCAAAAAAAGATAAAGTCACTGAGTGGAGTGGGTCAATTCGAGAGTGTTTTTTTTTTGGTAAGAATCAATTCGAGAGTTCAGTGGCGAAGAGAACAAATCAAAAGCATTTTAAGTTAGTGACATCGAAGAATTGGATTTTTAGACTTCGATAACCAAATGTTTAGGTTTTTTTTGGGGGGTAACAAAACGTTTAGTTCATGTTTCCGATATAAACAAGGGCATTAGAAATAGGGCTGAAAATTTCTCATTTCCTTATATTTGTATTATATTTATTCAAATTTTTTTATTCCAAACATTTTTTTAGTTCTTAAAAAATTCACTCTCTTTCTTCCCTAATAATTCAAAATCCTTAATTACACTTGATCCCCACCCACAGCTCAAGGGGGCTCAAACATTTGGTTTGAGTTATTAGCACAAACCAAATCGAACGTGAAAGTGGATTCAGATTTGGTTTCGTCATCTCAATTTCAGTCTTATCAGGTTGCTCTTATCAGTCCATTTGTTATCTTTTGGCCTGATTTCTAACACACATTTTATCTGTTTTCTTGAATTTTGTCTTTTTATTTATTTATTTATTATTATTATTATCAGGCTCGTTTGGTCCAATTTTTTTTATCAATTAAAAAAAAACACTAAATCGAAACAAACCATTAAACAGTCGATTTGGTTTTTTCTTATTTTTGTTGGTCCGACCAATTTGGACTGGAATTTAACACCCCCATACAAACACAATATCCCTCAAGGCCCATCTGCATCACAAATCAAAACTTTGAAAAATCTGGTTTTCAATTCTAATTTGAAAAAGTCAAGTTGATGGCTAGACAACACAAAGGTGACATCCACAATGATCTCATTTGGCAGTCTTTTAGATAAGTTGTCTCCCAAGTGCAAAATGACTCCTTTTCCTCCATCCTAGTGAGAATCAGATTTGCAACTTTTTCCACACTCGTGCTCTGAAAGTCTCCAGATCTAAAGACTCCACTCCCTATTGTCTTCTCCCATAAATATTTGCTATAAGAAGGAAAAAGATATTATTTGTTTGATTCAGTCCATTTTTTTTTATAACGATGTGAGCCTAGGCAACATAAATTGATTGATTGTGCTCAACCTTAAAAAAATTAAAAATAAAAATAAATCCTCAAGTTTTGAACTAGATTATAGTACATATCGGGTTCGATATCAAGAATTCTTTTTGATATTAGAAATCTCAAATGGTACTTTGAAAAATACTAGAATCTAAGAGGATATTTGTGAATCCAAAGAAAAAATGAATTATTACATTTTTTTTTTTTACTACGAATTCAAGTAGTAAGAAAGTTCCTTTAACCAGGGCAGCAGCAAAATTACATCCCAATATTAATGGATTTTGATATTTGATACAAGTCTGTCATGTTGGATTGGAGAGTCAAGATACTGATATGATTTTTTTTTTTTTTTAAAACTATGTCACTCTCCTTTGTTTTGACACCATTGATACAATATCCAACAAGCATCAATATCAATTGTGACTGATATCAACATGGATCAACTGATACAACCGATTCCAATCAAAAGATCTAAAACCATATTACTTTTATTCCGACGTTACCGGGCTGAGAAAGAACAGTCCCGATTGATGATTCTTATACGCGTATCTCACCTTTCTTTGTCATCTGCTTCTTTTTCCAACTTTAATAATCTTAAATAAAATTATGTCTGAGATGTCCCTCTCCTGCTCCCTGTGGAGATCCAATAAGTATTGACTTAGTCACTTATAAAGGCATAAAGCTTTGTAATTCTTGTGTCTCTCTCTAACTTGCCAACCTTGACTCAGTCAATTCTTTGACTGGGTCAAAAAAAAAAGGCGAAGGATATGACTCAAAAGGAAGGAAAGGGATGGAGATGGGCACTTCATGGATCTGTTCTTCATCTGGTATCTTCTCCTCCTCCTTCTTCTATTTGATTCAGGCCGTCCAATTGGTATCTCAATTACGATATTGGCCAGCACAGCGACTCTGGATTATCTTCAAATCTTTTTTTTTATGAATAAAATAATTCATTACCAAAAGGAAAAAAGAATACAAAAGGGGAAAGAGGGGAAGGGGGAAGGTTTAAGCCAACAAGAAAAAATCCAAACAAAGAAAAACTAAAGAAGCAAAGCAGCATAAAGCAGCAACAAAATAACCAAACACCAGCACAACAACTGGAACTGGCAGAATGGAAGAAGGGGGGGGGGGGCCTCAGGAGGGATGGAAGAGGTCAACCTGAAGGTTCCAAGAGGAAATGATGCTGCCCATGTGCCGAAATGGAATCCCAATTTGACTAAATAAGGTTCTTTTGAAAAATATAAACTCTAAAGGGTAGTTGCGGGGTAGTTGCGAATTCATAAAGAGACGAAGATTATTCCATTTTAACACATACGATTATGGGCACAGGAAATTTCCTAATACCTGCGTAATAGTGTCTTATATGTGCTGCCATTTCACGTTGGCAATTTATGCATGCATGAATTATGAATCATGATGAGAGAAATAAATCAATTAACTGATAAGAAAAGAAAAAAATGAACAATCTTAAATTTCAAACGCTTGGACCCTTAATTGTTGAGGGAGAGATCATTTAACGGTAATTGGTGGGGAGGCATAAAAAAGAAGGAATTGTCCATTTTAATGGGGAATACTGAACATGTGTTTTTGACTTATATCTTCTATTTTACCAAAGAATTTCTATAAAAAAATTATTTATCAAAAAAAAAAAAAAAGATTCCTTCTCAAAGGGCTCTCCCTCTCATCCCATAGTTAATTAATTAAAAGAGAATAGGTAAAAAAAATGAATAGAAAACGGTAGAATGCGTGTAAAATGATTCAAAATTCGAATGGGATGGAGAAAAATATGATATGACTATTTCAAAAATGGAAGAAAATAAAATCAGACAGTATGAATTTTAAATAAGCCCTAAACCCCAAAAAATAATTTTATAGGAACAACTTGTATCCCCTATATATCAATAATTGATATAAGTAATTTCACAAAAGGACAAAAAAAAATGCTTTTCCCAATTTTTTTTATTTGGTTCAATCTTTTCGTATTTTTTTCATTATTGGAGCAGATTGAAATCAAACCGATAAAAAGGCAAATCAAACTAATAAGCTATTGATTGGTCATGGTATGTTTATCAATTTCTTTTAACAGTCTCTTATCAATCTTTTATTGATTTATTATATTCGATATCAATTTTTCATAAATATGAAAGAAAAAATGTCAAAAAAATAAGGCAAAATATCCTCTTTCTATTAGGTTTCTATTAGGTATTTAAATTTTTATTGATTTTTATTTAGGTCCAAATGATTGGATTCAGATCCATGGTTCAATCCGACCAGTTTTGGTCTTGTAGCGGTTTCTGAAAACCAAAACCAATATAATCTCAATAATTCCAATAAGGTCAATCTGGAATTTGACACCACTACTCAACAAACAAGATGAAGGGACTTAGAGTTCTATTTTACAATTAATTTTTTCAATTTTCTTTTGGAAAAAAATATGGCTATATGGTGGTGTTGCCATGTTATAAAAATGTAGTATTTTATTTTACCTACATGGTTGATGTTGTGGTAATTTCCAACCGTATGGATAGGTGACATCTTTTCTTAAAAAAATTGAATTTAACTCAAATTTTATTGACAGGTAAAAAATGATATGGTCTATTTTATAGCAAATTGAAGAGTCAAGTGACAGAAATTAACTTGGACATATTATTAACTTGGATAGTTTTGGTACTGTTACCACCTATTACTCTTGCTTTTTAGGCTAACTTTGATGGTTAAAAAATGAATAGAAAAGAAAAAAAAATAATTTTTTAAAAAAAATTGAATTTGATGAAAAAGATAGACACATAAGCCCAATCATGTATTAAAATGAAGAAAAAAAATTCATCATATTACAATAATTGATTAATGTATCTATCTTTCTACTCAAATTCAAAATCTTTTGAATTTATTTTTTTTTTTCTTTTTCATTCATTTCTTGACAACTGAACAAAACCTTAATAAATTATCTAAAGTGGGCAGATACAGAAGGGGGAGAATGAAAAAGAAATTATATGATTGCTCTTTTCTTTTCTGTTCTATCATCCAAACACAGCCTTTTATGACTCAGGGTTTTTCTACTATGGGTCCCACTCATTTTTTAATAAACGACGGTGTTGAAATAAAATATTGATGTTAGCTTTTTCTTTTTTTTCTTTTTTGAAAAGAAATCTTGATGTTAGCTTTTGAAACAAGGATGCGGGTATTCTACTACCACGTGGTCGAGATACTTGATATTCTTTATTTCCTTTCCCCGGTCCACCTTTTCTGAGTTGGGACGCAATCCTTAGTGCCTATGGCCCTCGGATTGACAAAAAAAATAAGTATTACCCATTAATGCCGAGAAAATAGCCATCAAAGCGACCAAGTCAATGTATTATCCTCCTTGACTCACATCACTAATAATCCTGGTTCAAGTTTTGTTTCTATCTTGTGAGGATTATGAAAGATTATCAAATCTAATGAGTCGCTCTCAATTTATTTTGGTTTCAAAAATAATAGTTTGGTAGGCACGCCATAACAATCGAAAATTTGAGGATTACTTCAAGGGATGCAGCGAGCTAAGGAACAAGGATGAACAACTTTGATAGTGTAGATGAATTTTAAGCAGGTAATAATAGATTGGTTAACTCGAAGAATAGAAGAAAGATGACTATGGGAGGTGTTTATCTGTTGAATGCTACTATTTTTGATGAAATATTTTGATGTTCTTTCCATTGCCCATAAAATGGGCAACTAAGGGTAGACTTTAGAGTGGATAACTTGGCTAGTGTGGTAACATAAGTTGTTTGTAATTTTATTTTATTTTGTTTAATCAGAAAAAAAAAAAATAGGCCAATTGAACTAATAAGATAATACCTCAATAAGATAGCGTTTTGTATGTCTTTTCTTAAAAGTAATTTAAAAACAACTTATTATTATATCATTATCAAAATCAAACTTCTCACAATAAATAAGTCAAGAGTTCAACTCTTCTTGGGCCTACCTATTAATAAAATAATAATAATAAGAAATTCATTGTATTATTATCAAAAGTTATCATTTATCATATTTTTCTAATAGACATGTGAAAAGATATTGTTTGTCCTCAATGAAAAAAAAGAATATAATACTAAAAAGATAAAGTTAGAAAATATTTAAAGTCTTCAACTCGTTTGTTTGCAAGCGGAATTATAGGGAAGGAAGTGAAATTTTTTTATTTAAAATAAAAATTTTTGCATTCATTGTCTCATGTGATTATGTCACTAAGTTCAAATCAATCCATAATATTTGGTAATTAAATTTCACTTTACTTTGCATCCAAAATCCCTTATTATAAAATGTAAAATATATCATTACTAAATAAGTAACAAATTTAAGTAGTTTATACAATCACATTTTTTTTTCTTCTAAATTTTACTTTTAACAACTATTGTAAGCAATATGTTATCAGATCACACCACGAATTACTATGGTAACAAAATTAAGTACTTTATACTTTATACAATCACATGGGGTAATGATTAAAAAAATTTATGGTTTAAATATAAAATTTTCACTTCTCTTCTTTTTAAGTTTTCCTTACAAGTAAACATAGCCTTAAGAGTGTCAATAACCTAAAAACGATTTCTTATTATATCATTATCAATGCCCTTGCGTGCTTCAATGGTCATATATTGTACTTTGGGAACCAAGGATCAAGTATTGGCACCTCAAAGACCTAAAAAAAAAAAAGCCAAACTCCTCACAATAAATAGGTCAAGAGTTCAACTCTTCATAGGGCCTAATTATAAGAGAAAAAAATAATAATAATAAATTTATTATATCATTTTAAAAAGTTATTATTTATTTAATATATTTTTCAAATACACAAGTAAAAGACAACGTTTATCTTCACTAAATAAAGATAATATTATAGAGGCAAAATATTAAAAACCTTAATGGTATGAATAAGAAAATCACATTACGTAACAAACAAGGCCGGCCCGTTTGTCTTTTCCCGTTTTCCCTAATCGCTAATACACACGTGTTATTAAGCCTATAAACCTTGGAAGACTAGCCAAGAAGGGGTAGGTAGTTAACAACCCTATTTCATAGAATTAAAGTATATTAAACTACCCACCTTATCATCACTTTAGGATTATGAAGCCAAAACACGTTTCGTCAAAAGGTCTGCCTAAATTTGTATTTTAGTTTTTGGTTTTGGACTATTTTGGATCAGAGTTCAGATGAAGTAATGAAGCTCTAGAGTTTTGTCTTACAAAACGTTAACCACCAAAGACTTAATACGCCAAGTAACCAACCAACCAAGGACTTCAAAGAAAGCTAAAGGTGACAAATTCTAATGTGAGTATAGCACCAAATACCTTTAATAAAGCTTGACTTCTACTGTCATTTAAAGGGGGTTGGTTAATTTTTTTTAGGAAAAGTTTTCTTAAAAGGCAGCATGGTTCATATAGTAGCTCAGACCAATAGAAGTACATGTGGAAGCATCAATAATGATTTAGAGGTGGAGTGGTCATTTCACTCCTCCTCGTGCATTTGTGTAGAGGTCATGCTTCCTTCTAGACTTTTTTTTCCCTTTATATATATATATATATATATAGTTGGGATAAGGCTAAGATGTGTTGTTATATATAATAAATTTTTTTGATGAACAAGGTTATGAAGAAAATAATTGGGATTGAATCAATCATTGTTGATTTTGATCTGAATCGGTTGATTTGATCAATTTGATTCTAATTTTTGAAACAATGCTTTTATCAATTCTAATTCTAATGCATTCGAGTTTTTCACTATTTAAAACCCATACCTTCCCTTTCCATTTCTTTCTTTATTTTCTTTTTCCCTTCTCGTTTTTGCTAACTATAATCGTGCCACCTGTCACTGTCCATATTGTATTCTCCCCTTATGATGCAAAGGGTTCTTGTCAATCAATCCTCGAGATGAAACGGTTCCAAATATCTCTTTAGCTTTGTTGCCCTCAATAACTTCGTCATAACTCCTAAGGTTGTGCGCTCAACAATACAAGTAAAACTTCAAATGAGAGTTGAAAAATAATGGAGGAAATGGAGTGAACCGAGCAAAAACAGAGGGATTCAAAGGATGTCTTCAACAGCTAAATTTATCTTTTACAATTGATGAAACTAAAGTGTCCATTTGATTTTGTTTTTAGAATGTGTTTTTTCATTTTTTTATGCTCAGAAACAAAAAAACACCTCAAAAACTATTTGATTTTTCTGTTTCATTTCACTTGTTTTTTGAAATAGAAATTTATGCATAATTCTGCGTCTAGAAAAATAAATGAAGAAACAAGTCAGACTTATTTTTCTGTTTCTAGAAACAAGTACTTCACTCGACTTACCCCAACCACAACCCATTACTGAAACTTCACACTATACAAAAGCGACAACTCCAACCTGATTGTGCGAAGTTCATAGTTCCGGACTGCCTTCATCCTTCTGAAGCTCATCTCATGAAGCATACCTACAACTCCAATGTTGTGCCTTCACTCGTTATCTGCATACCTGCACCATCGTTCCTTCACTTGTATCTTGAATCCGACTACACTACTGAGCACGTTTCGGGAAATAGAAAAATCAAGTAACTTTATCCAATTCCAAAAATTGTTTCTTATCACAAAAATAGGAAAACCTATTTCTGCTATTTTTAGACAAAGTAAACAAAATCAAAACAGGCCATAAGCCTTGAGAGGATAGGGAGTCGTTCTCCTGACATTATCACTGTATCTTTTTCTTAATTTCATTTTTGGGATATGGTCCCCCCATGCAGCAAATCATGGTGCAAGGCATGATTTCATATAAAGGAGAGCCCACATGGTCATCTACTGGAGAGTATCAATATGAGTTTCACATGGTCAAGACCTCAGAACGTACATGGTAAAAAGTTACGAACCATGCACTATCGACATGGGATTTTTCCTTTCGTTATTTTAGATTATTTCATCTAATTTTGAAATCAATGTGGGATCCGTTCTAAATAAAAATATTCTTTTTTTTTATCTTCTATCCTATTAAGCATCAATTGATTAGTTTATTGGGCGTTAAATAGAATCAATGACCATCTATTCCTACACTGCACATTTACTCACTTAAATATGGCAAAGTTCAATTTCACAATCTTCTCCCTAGACGCCAGTTTTTTTTGGATGAATAACGCCAGCTTTTCAAACCGAAGCCACAACGAAAAGGTAAACTAGTGTTCATCAATCAATGGAAGCCAATCCTACATACCAACAACCAGTCTCCGAGTTTTAAAATTTTGTTTTCACAAAGGGAAACATACTCATTAGCAACCATCATGATTGCCAATTGCCCAACATCGGCTAAAGCCTAAAGCAACCGATGATCACGGCTTCTCATGTGTTGTGGGTCTCCCCTGTATATATTATTGGAGCCTTTCACCCAAAGAAAAAAAACTTAACCAAATACCGATATGTCCTTGTATTATTATAAATCACAAAAGCAGTACTAAGATATATCCTTGTATGATTACAAATTACAAAAGCATTACCAAGATGATGCTGCAATAAAAAAAAAAAAAGTTTAAGGGATTCTTTGTTCAAAAACGTGGCTCCTACGTTAGTGTAGGGGTTAATGGAAATGCACATAAAAACATCAATAGGGTGAGCATTGCCTTTCATTGGACACAAGGCAGTCATTTCACCCCCTTTGTATCTAATGTAACCCCTTCACTCTCGAATAGGGTTTTTTTTTTTTTTTAATTAAATTTAGTAAAAATATTTTATTGAAAAACAACATGTATAAGATTATACCCAAACATACTTGGAGGCAAAAAACAATGAATCTTAATGTTTCTCCTTTAGCATTGCTATCATAAAAGCACAAGAAACCCACAAATTAACTAGAAAATTCACCTTCAACATAACCATCAACAAATTAAAAGACTCTAGACAATTATGAGAAGAAGATATCGATCAACTAAAAAAGAAATTTGAATATCTTGAATATCCCAAATTATCTCCTCAGAGACAAAATGAGGATGAGAGTACTAAACATGAAACACTTGAGACAAAGCAAACTTTTCTTCTCATGATTCCAAACTTTAATACTTTTAATTCTTACAAAAAAAAAAATCAAATAAACTGGTTTTCAATATATATAAATTTGATTACATTATATTCTTAATAAAAAGATTAGAAGGTTAAGAAAACAGAAACAATTACAAATTACCCCCCTTCACTCTTGGCTTGTTTAGTTCAGGGAAGAATTTTTCTTTAACAAACCAAATAAAATTACTAAAATGTCCCAAGTAAAGCTGCACATTTTAAACAACAAACAGATGACCTAAAGGTCATATCAGCCTCATCCAAAGGCCCTGGTCAGCCCATGAACGGTTGGATTGAACCCTAAGCAACCCAATAGCCCTTGCTTGTACGGCAAGAAGGTCTTCCTCCTCATGTCCTCTGCAGCCGCCCGGTTCGCCTTGTAATGCAACCCGTGAGTCGATACCGGTCCTCTCCTCCTCGAGGTCGAACCAGACACTGAGCCGGTGCTGTCCGTCGACCGGAAGCTAGAGTTCTTCACGTCTTCCTGCTGCTGCTGCTTCGGTAAAGCTGCGTATTTCCTCAATGGATCCTTCTCCGAAGCTCGACCTTCTGATGCGCTTCGAAACAAGAGTAGATCCTTCAGTCTCCATTTCCTAGAGCCCTTGACAGATGAAGTTGAAGAAGACGAAGATTGTTTCGAAATTGATGGAGTCGATTTCATGTTCTCTTGCTGTTGCAGTTGTTCTTCCAACGCGAATTCTGAAACCCTCAAAGGCGAAACAGATCTGGTCCCTTTACGCCCTGAATTAGATAATGAAACGGGTACTCGTTCTCTGCCTCGATTGCGATCTAAACCTTTACGAGCTTCTTCGATTGCAGCCGCAAATGGGTCGAAATCCTTCTTCTGTCGCGGTGAGAACGCTTCACGGATCATCTTCTTCCCTTGGGCGATGGGTGATTTGGGTGACCTCGGCGACGTAACAGGGCTTTTCCAAGTTGAGGCCTCATCACCGAGCTGGAGACGAGGAGGGGGCTTCAGAGGTCGGATTACGCCGCCGTCGAAGAGATCCTCGGCGGAGAGAGAGTTTCTCTCGTGATGCCCACTGAAATCGAAGGCGAAATCATCGTCCTCATCGTCATTGTTTTTGCTGCTGGCCTTGGATTTGGGCGTCCCGGGCTTCTCTTCCCATTCAAATGGGATTACAGATGAAGAAAAGTCATTAAATTCACGGTAGAAGGCAGAGGCACGAGAAGGGCTAGTGGGAGCGCTGAAGTAGAACTCCCCAAAACGTTTGGGACTGGAAGGAGCACTAATGTAAGGCGTCGAACAGGCGCTGTCGAAGTTGAAATCCATGGCTGCCGGTGCCGGTATTATCACTTCCATTTTGCCTCGCGGCTTCTGATCTCCGTTTCTGTCTGAGACTAAAATTCGTTATGTGGCTATGAAGTTTATATAAAGGAAGAAAGAAAGTCAAGAGAGAGGAAGTGAGGAAAGAGGGAAGAAGGAGCTCGGCATATGGGCATATAATAGGAGAGAAGATTGACCAGACTAATAGCCGAGCAGGTGAGAGAAGACTGAAGCGGCTGAAGCCTGAAGGCTCGTTGAAGGGTCCTTAGTGGTTAGTGGTGATAATTAATAAAAGAGGCCGCCTTTTAATTCCTACTCACACTAGGAGGCTTCCGTCACCTTGTAGGCTTGTACCGTTCTTGTCGCTGTAGTTACTATATTTTGAAAATTCCTCCGCAAATGTTTTGTATAAATTTGAAATTCAAAAGGCAATGAGGATGTGACGGCGACATGAAAGCCACTGTATAATAAATATGGAAGTGAAACCTCTGCGCATGGTGGGAGAAAGTATTGAATGGTGAATGGGGGACTGTGGTGGGCCACTGCGCAGACGCAAGGTATGGTTTAAATCGTTTAGCAAAATGACCTTAATTTTTTAATCCAAAATCAAATCATTTGGTAAGGGATTTTACGGTTTTGATGTAAATGACCGGATTCGTTTCGAGAAATAGTTTCGATTTGATTTTGATATCTTTAATTTTGGTGAAGTGAAAATTTTGATAATATATCAAAAAAATTTCAAATTTTTTGGTTCGATGGAATGATATTTTGTTTATCGAAAAAGTCTATTAATTATCCGTGGGTTTTTTTTTTTTTTTTTTTTTTTACAAAATTCCATCTAATCCACAAAACTTCCTCCATGTTGACTGGGCAAGTTGCCAAAGGATCTTTCTTTCTCTGGCCTCTTTCTTATTCATTTTGTGTTCATCTCTGTTTTTCCTCTTATCTCCCACCTAAGGGGTTGGGTGTTGGGATATCATATCAACATATGGAGGTTGATTTTACATTAGTTTTTTATGAGAATTGATGTGGGTTGATATAGTCTTAGGTCCTCTCACTTTACAAATCGATTTATGAAGTTGAGTTCTTCTAAGACCATAACCCTGATATCAGAACAATCAATCTTTGGCCCAACTCGTATGCAAAAAGACAACCTGGTGCCAGAGTGAGAGCCCAAGAGCCCCAAGGAAAGGGAGAGCCTACTCGCTAATAAACATATGCTAAATAGGAAAAAAAAAGATTTTTGTAAAAGAGGATGAGAAGTAGCAACTCAAACTTTCTTATACCCCAGGGGTTTGCTCAGTTGCCTAAGATTAACTATTCAAAAGTAAGATCCAAGTTTAATTTTCCTTAGGTCTAATTATTAAGAAAAAAAAAATAGAAAATAGCCTACTCCTCATCAAAGATGATGAAAGCCCAAATATGTTGTTGGCCAAACCTCTGTTCTCCATGTAAAAGGGATTGTCTAGGTTTGCGCTTGTGTCACTCCCTTGTCCTCCAACCTCCCCCCCCCCCCCCCCCCCCTCCCTCCCTTTTTTTTCCTAGGCCCAATCCCTCTCAGGGGCACTACAGTGGTGTACCCACCTGGCATAATAAATAAAGACGAAATCATAGAATGGAATCATATTAAATTTTCTTTAGATCTGATTTTTAAAAATAAATTCTTAGAAAGTATAATTAGTACATTTTTTTTGTCCGATCTTGACCGATTTCATTCCAATCTTGCCTTTGATTGATCCGAATTATAAGTTTTAAACCCTGCGTGCATGAGAATGGAGTATATTGTCCCTTCCAATGATGATAAGTGACTTTATCATTGGAGTCGATTGGAATTCTAGTATTTTATATATCCTCTTTCTTACCTTTAACTTTAGTAAATGAAATCTTGAAAATTCCTATAAATTCTGACATCAATAAGTGGTAGTGTCACCTCTTCAAAAAAAGTGGTTTTAACCACTAAAATGGCAACAAAATATATGAAATTTGACCTAATCACTAACCTTATTGGATTCTCAAACAGGTGTTCCTGCTTATCTCTTTGCGCACATTGGTGGCGATTCTTCTGAAAACTTCTTATACACATAAAAAAGATGAAACATACACTCAAAATTTAAGATCTTCTTCTGAAAGCTTGCACTTGGAGAAATTCCCACAAAGGATATTCTGAGAAAATGGATGACTGTTGACTTTACTTGTGGTTTCTACCACAAACATTCTGAATCCATCTGGCACATCTTTCTTTCATGTGACTTCACTAGGAGAATCTAGGCGGCTAGCCCATTGGGTTTAAGAACTAAAAACTTTTCTGGCTTTTTTCCTTTTAAGTCTTTGATTATGCATTTCTTTAACTCTACCTCACTTTTGGATAAAGATTTATTCAACTTTTTTACTTCTTTCATTATTTGTTATTTTATATGGGTACATAGAAATAAAGTCCTTTTTACCAATAATAGTCTTAACCCTCATTCCATCCTTATCCCTGCAAATCAATGGATTCAAATTTACTACAAACCACCTCAATAGTAGCAGGTGATCCCTCAACACACTCAACCAGTTTTACCTTGTCTCCCAAATCTGAAATCACCATTGATGATCTGTGCTAGCATATCAAATACTTGCAAAAATACTTCCGGATGGGCTACTTGTATCATTTTCAAAGGGAAATGTGTCTTATTGTCTGCAAACTATTTGATGACAAGGAACTCTATTGAAGCAAGCACCAAGAGTTTTGTATATGGATTACAGCTTGCGAAAGCAAAAGGATGGAGCATTGCCGAAGCTTGGAGCAATTCAGAGGAGTTAAGTTATCTTCTTTTGGACAAAAGTACAACTATGTGGCCTATTTTTGTGGATATTTATGATCTTGTACCACTAACTACATTTTTGCTCAAGTCTACTAGCGAAGTGGTCTTGTTTTTAGCTCATTTGGTTTTTGTATCTATGATCAGGAAACAAAATGTCACCTTCTCTAACAACATAATAAATGTACAAACAGTTTTATTTAATATTTAATTTCTTCTTCTTCTTATCAAAAACAAAAATAAAAAATGATGATCTGTCAATCTCTTGAAGGATATGAGAATGGGGTTTGTTTGCTCAGTAGGGGAAGACTTAGTGGTATCAAAACCTAGCCCGAATCAATGAGATCGAGTTGAACCAACTAAAATCAAACTAAATCAAAACAAATATGAACTTATTAGATCATGTTTTGGGAGACCAAAATATAAGCAGCCCACATCGAAATCAATAAGAAACCATACCAACCCATAATTTTTTTTGAAAAAAAAATTGTTCATAAAACAACTAAAATCAAACTAGCCCGAATCAATGAGATCGAGTTGAACCAACTAAAAATCAAACTAAATCAAAACCTAGCCCGAATCAATGAGATCAAGTTGAACCAACTAAAATCAAACTAAATCAAAACAAATATGAACTTATTAGATCATGTTTTGGGAAACCAAAACATAAGCAGTCCACATCGAAATTGTTGCTGTCGAAAATCCGTATGAGCTGATCTTGCACAAACACAGAAGGCAGAGGCCCGGAGGTTTATCCGGGGTTAGTCCTTCGACGACCAAGTTAGAGATCGGCCGCACAAATTTTCACAAGGGTAATGTTGTGGGTCTTTTCTCTTACCTTTTTTCCTCCTCTCGGGCCCTCTCTCATGGTCCTTAGGGTTTAGGGTTTCTCTTTTCCTTGGAGGAGTCCTCCTCGCGTCCGCCTCCTTTCCTTTTCGAGTCCTACCCTGATACGTCTTATCCCCTTCGTGGGGAATATTCTCTTCACATGGTTGACGTGGTCAGAATCCTTGCAGACTCTATCAGGTGGGCGGCACGTGCCATTTCCTTAGATACCACGTGTCCTTACCCTACTGAGCAATCAATTTGGCCGTATCAGAAATCAATAAGAAACCTTACCAACACATAATTTTTTTTGAAAAAAAATTGTTCATACGTTTGGATATATCTGTATGATAAACCTAAATCAAATTCATCGTAAACCAATAAAAAATTGAAACCAAATCAAAATCGATTCATTCTTATTAATTCATGTTTTGATTTCATTCTTTCTTGGAACTAATTTAACCAAATCAAAACCGGTCTAAATCGATTGACACCCCCCTAGGAAGACCATATTCAGGAACTTGATATCACCATTCTGTTTTAACTGTTTGGCTTGCAAGGAATGACGTTACATTTGGTCGACACACATGGACTTGAGAAGAAGTGATTCAGTCATCCGAGGAGGCATTTTTTAGAATTCCAGCAATCTTTATCTGCTGGTCAATCATCAGGTGCTTCATTTTATCTCTCTATCTATCACATCCCAAGAACTTCCTGTTCTTGTTCCATCTGGTTAATTCCGATCTATGAATTCAGGAAATGTGTTCTAATCCTACCATATTGAAGTATACCCCAATGCATGTTCAAATATGTCACTGCAATTAATTTATCAAATAGCCGTTGGGCGGTTGGTATTGTTGGAGCCGTAGATTATGCTCATCCACGCACATTAAATTTCCTGTCTCTCCCTCCCTCATTTTAATTGTGGTTTATTTTAATTAACTATTTTTATATATGGTGGTTCTTTCAGTGTCACGTGTTTGTAGTTTGCACTTTGCAACATAATTAAACCACAAAGTGCCAAACAGCATTGGGACCAAATGATGGGCGCGCAGGTTCAGGGTCTTCAGACTTCATAGCGTAAGAACTAATAAATAAGAGAAGAGAGAGAGTGAGAGAGAGGCAGATAATTTATCCAAAATGAATTCGGGAAACAGTTATCGGTGTGACCGTGTGAGCATCTACGCTCCAAAATTTTCAAATTTGTGATCTGTCGAGCAAATATTAAACCATATTAGAAACCAATATATATATATATATATATATACCAAAGTAAAAGGGATCTGGCTTGAAACACTCGTAGCTAAATATGCTTTTGTCTGACCCATTTGGCCATTCACCAGGATAGTGATTTTCTTTTTGTCAGTTTTCTATTACTACATTTTTTTATTTGTTTTTAAAAGACTTCTGTTGGTTTCGCCATTGCCGTGTAAATGCCTTGTTGCTGATTATGAATACTAAAGTATGAAAAAGATAAGTTAAACTTAGACGGATGTGGATCGTCTCCAATGACTCCTTCAAACAACATTTACTTTTACTAGCTAAGAAGACAGGTTAATGAGGGGATATGTTTATTCTATTTTTGAAATCATTTTTCTTACAGATGTGGAAAGAATGTTTTCAAAAAGCCCGATTGAGGAGAGAAGTTTTGGGGCAAAATGAGATCTCGTGGAGCTTCATTGCCCAGCAAGTAAGAAGAAGGTGCGCGTACCAAGAAACGATTGAGCTAGTTGATCGTAAACTAAATAAATAAAGATGCTTGTAGATCAGCTAACAAACCTATTACTAATAAGCATTAGGATACTTTACCGCGGAAGGGCGCTAAAGAAGAAATGGACAAGCAAAAAAAAAAACGAAGACCGAATACCCACTTTTTTGAAGGTGTTTCTTTTTAAGAGAAAAACATATATAGCTGTATATTGTTGCTGCAAAATGAAAAAATGATGTATTCGCCTTTTTGGATCCCTCCAGTCAGACTTGTAATGTAACAATTTGGGGCACGTAAGCCTATGTGATTGACACACAACCTCAAATGTGCGTGTGCCTTATTGGCAGAGTTGTTGAAGAGGATCTCAACCTCTCTTACACCGCCAGTGTTCTTTTTTCTTTCTTGTTTTTTCCTGTCTTTGAGAAGGAGTAATCACTCAAAGTATTCACCAGTGCCAAAATGTTAACCAACTTTTGAAGCCATGGATTGACGGATATACACCATTATTCAATATCCACTTTTTTTTTTCTTACTTTTAGATCATAGTTTTGGGAGAATGTGTCTGCTGCCGACAGTTTTGAAAACCGACTAATCAGGGACAAGGCATGGAGAAGAGAGAGTGCTGGTGTTAGGGGTTTTAAAAATTGGGAATTTGATTGGTTAAGCAGTGGCCGATCCAGCTGATTGTGTGCCATTTTTGGCTGATTTAGGCCGACTCAAATTGCGAATCGATATTAACCGATTCTATCCCGGATTCCACTTTTTAAAACCCTGGCTGGTGTAGCCTCGGCCGCTAATAAGTTTTGAGTCATTTTCTTATAGTTTATTAATTGGATAAGAAGAAAGAAGAAGAGGAAGACGTAGAAGAAGAAAGGACAAAAGAGCTGAATGCCTTGTTGCTAAATTACTTTTGGGTGAGCAATAAAAATCATTCGTTGAAGACTTCTTTTATTTATTTATCAATACCATCTTCTCTTTCTGCCAAAAAATAAATAAATACAATTTTCTCCATTGGAATCCTATTTTACAACGAGATTTTCATTTTCCATCTCTTTTGCATGGAGACTAGCGGAGCCTTATCTCCGTGACAATGGCAACTGGTATTATATGATTTTTTTTTAAAGAGGGAAAATATATATAATGCCTATATATATATATATATATTTAGAGAGAGAGAGAGAGAGGCTTATCCACACATCTTATAATATTATTCTAGCAGTTTAGTTGGATCATGAACTCGATGTCTCATGTTTTCCCACATCACCTTTTGATTAATATTAATAGTAAATTTTAATCAAAATATAAAATTATGAGTCTAACTTTAAAATTTGACATTTGACTGATTCACATGATCATTTTTCTATCCGGTAGTTAGATCGCCATGTTAACCCTATATTGATTTGAGGATCAAAAATCAATTAAGAAAATCGGATAGTTTGTGGACCATGCAATTGAGATAAGTCATAGAAATTGACATGCTTTATCTAATCAATAGAGAATCAAATAAATTATACTTCTATGATATATAATAAAAAATATATATTCGAGAAAGCTCAATCTAAAATCAAATGACCTTAGACCTAGAACTTTACCATTGATTTAGTTCCATCATCAAAAAGTCTCAAATGGCTCTCCTAAAGTATCTTCATTACTTAACTTCATAAGAAAATAATAAAAACAAAAAAATTTAAGATTAGAAGTAGGAACTCCCCACTTTAATCTGTTTGTTGGACAGAGTCACAGAAATGAGAATCCCCACCTTAATCCTACTAAAAACATGAAGAAAAGAAAAACACCATTTATGCTGTCGACTTTTTTTTTTTTTTTGTTGAAAAAGAAAATTTAAGGTAAAGTTAAACATATACCTAGTTTTGTGTCTTTTGTTTTTTTGGTTAGTAAAATTGTGTCTCACTTATTATATGCGAAAATTTTAAATGTATTATATTCCTTTTCACAATATGTAGAATAATTAATAGGAAAGTTGTTCTTTATTTGGGAGCAGTGTCTATGCTAGCACTCCCAATGCCTATCTCCCTCCTCCAAACAAGGGTAAGGATGTCTTTAAGAAAATGAAGGAAATTGATAGAAACATTGGCTTTCTCGGACAGAGTTTTTTGTTTATTTATTTATGGGAAAATATGTTTTCTCTTTATTTTCATAGTATTTTTAAAATTTAAATTTTAAACAACTATTGAAAGAAAATTTACTTTTATTCTTGCCTTTTCATTTTCAATTTTTTGCCCACCCTCCTTTCATTGAAGAATCAATCAATTTGGCTTTTTCCAAAGTAGTGCACATATTGTGTAATGTTCCTTCTTGGCATGTCGCCTAGTGTCAGCCCTTGCTAGGCCCCTTGTGACATCCACCATGTGTTCGACCTCTTTCCTCTATAAAACATCTCCAATGCAATATCAATCCTGTCTCTGCCGGTACACTCTCCTGCATATCGATGTTGCATACTACCTCGACCTCGCTGGTGTCTCCCCTGAACTTTATATACCCCATCTCGTCCACCCCTATTTCTACGTGTACTCATCTCCTTCACCTTTCCCACCCCCTTTATCATTGTTCCTACCCTCACGCACAGTAAACCTCCCCCCTATCCCTCTTGTTTTTATCACCTTTAACAACACTGCTTTCTTACCCTGCATTCATAGATCATACCCACCCCACCTTTAATTCACCTTATCCGTTGACCCCTTGGCCCTTGTTTTGCTCTTTGCATTAGAATCTCCCCACACATCACACAACTCGTCCACCCCCGTTTTTCTGTAGAAATGAAGCCTCTGAATGATCCAATGATGAGGAGCTCTTGGGATGTTAGCAACCGTTCCAAACTGCTGAACCTGTGGAGATAAGAGCACGGTTCAATGGATTGGATTGACATGGGGAGAATCGTCCGGATCCAATTGGTATAGATTATGGGCGATTCCATATTACCAGTGTGGAGCAAGGGTAAGAAAAAAAAAAATAGATTTTTTAAATTAAAAGCAGAGGTAACTGTCATTTCAAGACTCAAATACACCTAGACTTAAATCTTCTCGAGCTGGGGTGGTTAGAGATGGACCAATCAAACACAAAACAAAAGAAAAGAAACAGAGGTTTCACTGGATTAAGATCTTCTGTAACCTCGGGTGGCTGAAGAGGGATGAGCCAAATACAAAACAGTAGAGATAAAATGAAACTCCTAGGCACCGTTTGACGACATTCCTGTCGTTTCTGGACAAACAACAAAAACATAAATTCACCCTCATGGGAACAGAAACGGTTTTTGGGGCATTTGATAAACATGTTTCTAGGTTTCTCTTTGTCATCGCTTGATCCATTCCAAGACCTAACCCTATAGCCATATTCAAAGATGGTGGTGGATCCTGGAAGAACCCAAACCCTTCATTATCTTACTCTTGATTTGCAGAACCACCATTCATTAGAGGGCAATTGAAGCTAAATTCTTCTTTTTCTTCTTCTTCTTCATCTTCATCTTCATCATCATCATCATCATCATCATCATCATCTTCTTGTTCTTCCCCCGTTTCATCAATTTCTTTCATATTTTTCTTCTTTTCTTCTTCCAACCAAACCCTTGCATACACAGAGAGTGATGGAACCTGTTGGAGCTTTGTTATAGGGTTTGTAGCAAGTGATTCAAGAAATTTAACCGAAGAATCAACTTCATTCAACTCAACAGGGGAATCAGATTCGGTCTCATTCTCAATCTCAAATCAAACCTGTTTTGGAGCATTTCGAGCTTGAGAAGGATTCTTGAGGGTTCACAAGCAAAGACCTACAGAGGGCTGACCCTCGGGAGTTACTCACGCTGCAGAGGGCTGACCCTCTGGAGTTACTCACGCTGCGTCCTTGGAATCGTTTTGGAAGGTCTGTAGCAGACTCCTCATTATGAGATTTGAATCAGTTCTTGTCGGTGGTGGAGGTTATTGAGGAGATGAGCATGGTCGGTCGAAGTGAACAGGGAGGAGGAAGATGGCCTACAACAAGGGGTTTCACTCTCTCGGTTCTCGTTTTCGCATGAAGAGAAATGGATGTGAGGGCTTTTTGTCAGGAATATCACGATTTTGGGTGCCCAAGCTGTTTCTAGAAACAACGAAACAAGTCATACTTTGGCTCCGTTTGATAACGTAACCAGAAACGTGTTTCTGTGTTTTCTTGTTCTCAGAAACACAGAAACGGCATAAATACCGTTTGGTAAAAGTGTTCCGTTCCACTTGTTTCTTGAAGCATAAATTGAAATTTATAACAATTTATGCTTCAAGAAACATCAATGACGAAACAAGAAAAAGTTGTTTCGCTTGTTTCTCGAAACAAAAAGGCGGAACCATTGAATGACAAACCGACCATTTGATAAAAGCCTTTGGGGAGCTTCATTCGACGATCGACAGTGGCCTCCCGAGTGTAACCCTTGAAGACGACCTGCAACTGCCCATCCAGAAACAGCGATTCCTCCTGCGTAACCGACGACGACACTCTTCTCCTCCGGCGTCGATCGTCGTTGAAGACGAGCTGCAGATTCGTACGGTTGCAGATGCCCCTCTTTCGGTCACCCTCTTCACAATGAAAGGAGAAGAAGTCAAGATTCGCCTGCGAAGAACGCAAGCTACGACAGAGATTGAACCTCCTCTGCCTCTGCAACCGTACGATTCCTTCCCCATCTTCATCTCGTGAACCCTAGATTGGTCGATCTACTGCTCATCTCGTGAACCATACGGAAGATTCGTACGATATTGAAGAGATTCGTATGGTTTCTGAAGAAAGTCTCACCTCCAAAGATAAAAGCCTGTTTTCCCCTCAAATCTGAACAACAAACCATTCCTCTGACTCTGTTTGAAGTTCGGCTAAGAATCCAAACCGTAAGCAGCCCCTTGCTCGAGCTCGGTAAGTGATTTTTTTCATATTAGATTTTTTTCATATTCGATTTATAAGTTCGGCCACTGCTTTTGTTCGATTTAGGGTTTTTTTTTCTTATAATTCTCCATTAAGATTGGTATTGAATTTCATCTATGGGTTCATCTATGGAACTGCAGTGTAGTAAATCACTACTTCTAACAACAGAACCCTAACCTGTCTTTGTGGGTCTTCGGCCAGTTCTTCCCCGGCGAGGGTAAGCATATTCTTTGGACCCTCCAAGAACAGGTCTTTCATGCTTGGGACCATTGTCAGGGTCCCCTAGATCATTCTAGCATGCATAATCATACACTCTGTCCCATTCCTTTAGCTCTCCGGTGCCATCTCCTCTCAGATTCACAAGCTCTTCTTCCCTGTACTTTTGTAGAGGCTCTGGAGTATTACTTGGTAGATAGGCCTGCAAAAGAGTACTTCTCAACTTCTTAAACATCCATCAGATATTGGCCACTAAGTGTGATTTAGTAATTGGGTTTGAGTTGGTGTGAATTGCTTCACATCTATCCCTCTAAATTGAACCAAATAGATCTCAAATCAGGTTGAAATGATACCCAAACTGAGAAAAATTCTTATGGGTTTTGAGTTTCAAATAAAGATCTTCCATTTGCCCATGTCTTTGTCCATTAAGAGTTTAGTACTTACCTGGTTAGCAAAGAAAATCCGGTCGGACTTGTATCGTTCAGCAGGGTAAACCCATGAGTTGCAGAAAAAGTGAATGCGACCCTTTCCCGGAACATCATCAAGTGTGAGAGTCTTGAGGAAGAACTCATTGTGGTGTAAATTCTTAACGATGAAAGCTCCAGGAATTCCAATACTTTCATCCCAATCAAATGTAATTTGAAATGTACATGAACCTGCTGCTACAGGCTTGGTGACTTTTGTTATCCAATTTTCCAAGAATGCTGGTGCTCCAACCCTCCCTTGCATGTCATGATCTGTATAATTTTTGGGATTTAATGTCTCACTTCCAAATTCCAATTTAAAACTAAGCTCAGTAGGAACAAGGAAGTGAGAGGGAGAATGAGGATTCTTGGGGTACACTATCAGTTAGACCTCTCCCCCCATCAGGTAAAATTCAAACACTAGACCCTTCTCTGCCGCTACAGCTGAAGCAAGTTCTAAAATGAGGCTACCAACCTACAACCAAAGATCATTTAGGGGCACTTTTTTTCATGTTAGGGCTTTTGGGCGAGAGTTTCTTACTGTGATTTAGGTGTTCTTAAGATATGGGCACTTTCTTTTCTTCCTATTTTGCTAAATATTTTTGTTCCTATTTCTTTGAATTTTTTTTTTTTTTTTCTTGTCTGTGTTTGAATGTGTTACCTTCCCTCTAATGATTGTTCAGAGATATGAGCTCCCCAACCCCCAAAAGTAGTACTATAATCTGGAATGAAGCAGAGCTAAGATCATTCATCAATCTCATGGTTGATAATGTCCGAAACGGATTGAAGACAAACTCAACATTCACAAAGGTTGGTTGGGACAACATTACAAAAGGGCTTGAAGCCGAATTCAAAAGGCCCTTTGCGAAAGTACAACTGCGTAACAAGATGAATAAGTTACGCAAGGAGTACAACAGCTTCAGGGCTTTATTAGAAACAACTGGTTTCGGATGGGATGCGAATGCTCGGACTGCCACAGCTGATGATTCAGTATGGGAATCTGCTATTCAGGTATGAATAGGATCTTTGGTTTATAGAACGGATTTTTGTCAATTTTTGAAAAAAATGTGATGATTAATTGAAAATATTTTGAATAACAGGGAAACAAGGATTGGGCAAAGTATAGAAGAAATGGTCTCCCCATGTGGCCAGAGTTGTTAGAGATCTTCTCCGACTCTAGTGCCCGTGGGGATAGAGGTCTGTCACAGGCAACAGTTGTAACTCCAACGTCAACTAACCTTGAATTTGATGATGATTTACATGACATTGATAATGATGACAGTGATGCTTGTACTGGGACACCCAACGGGTCAGCTCCTCCGAAGCGGCGACTTGATAGAACTCCTACGGATCGTAGGAGGAAGAGCCACACACGGACACTGACGAACTCCGCTGAGGACTTTAGAACCTTCGTTCGATGGAGGATGGAAAAGGGATCAACCTCTGCCACCTCAGCAGTTACCCGACCAACTGACCCTATTGTTGATGGACCTTATAGCATGATCAGCTGTCAGAAGCTACTGGACAGTTTGGAGGATATCCCGACTGATTTGTATGTGTTAGCGCAGCGTAAGATACACAGTGACCCTGGGTGGCGCATGTCTTTTGTTGAAGTGAGACCTGACAGGAGGCTATGGATGATACATGGCCTTAAGGAGTGAATGGAACAGTTTTTGAAAGCATGAATGAACTTTGGGCGAGAGTTTTGTTTGGTTTTTATATGACTTGATATTGGCTTACACACTGATGTCTTTTATCGTACTATGGTTGATGTTGATTTTGACTTATGGATGGTTTGTTTTATATTGATTGCATGTGCTTCAAATTTCTAGTAGTAGAGATGACTGTTTATGATTGTTAAATTTATGCCTTTTATATTATTGTGTGTTTATTGATCAGCTTTGGGATAATTTCACTACTGATGACTTGTTATTATATTAGATTGATATTAGATGGTACATTTATATGGACTCTATTCCTTTATAAATTGAATGTGTCCATTCATACAGGGATGTCAAATCAATTTCAAACCGACATCACCGGCTCATCATCAGACGATGATGACATGGTTATAGTTCACCAGTTCCAAAACATTCTCAGTATGTATAGGATGAGAGAACCTTTGAATGATAGTAGTTACACAGGACCTGTTAGGGTAGCTGAGGTTCTTGCAGGTCATGCTGACGTGTGTTACCAAGAGTTTAGACTCGAGAGACATGTATTTCTCAACTTGCGAGACCGAATGGTGCATAGAGGTTGGTTAGCGGATACCCGTTTCATTTGAGTAGATGAGCAGCTAGCGATGTTCCTCATGATAGTAGGTCAAGGTTTGAGTAATAGACAAATGCAACGTCGATTCAATCGTTCAGGACAGACGATTAGTGTTGTCTTCCACACGGTGTTGCAAGCAATGCTAAATTTGTCGCTAGAGACGATCAGGCCACCAAATTTTGATGTGGTACCTCCAGAGATAACCAACAATCCAAAGTACTATCCATATTTCAAGGTAACTAGACTTCATGGTGATTATTTATTTCGATGTTTCGAATGAAATATCAATGCAAAGGGTATTGGATGCAGCAAGAACAATGATAACTTAGGGTTTCCTCATCCCCCATCAGTAAAAATGTATTATGAATTTTTCTGTTGTCTTTTCACATATAGTAGACAGGGAATATAGATCTAATCCCATAAATTTGAAGGCAAATATTATATTGTTGACTGGGCTACGCCAGTCAACTGGGGTACTTGGTGCCATTCCGAGGACAACGGTATCACTTGCAAGATTATGGTGAAGGTAGGCCTGGACCAAGGACAGCTAAGGAATTGTTCAATCATAGACATTCGTCACTGCGGAATGTTATTGAGAGAACACTCGGTGTATTGAAAAATAGATTCCACATATTAAAAAGTATGAAAGCGTACGATATTGAAGATCAGTCAAGAATCGTGGTCGCCTGTTGTGGGCTCCACAATTACATTAAGAACAAGCTATTCAAGATCAGTTGTTCAATGAGCTTGGAAGTGAACAACAAATTGATGACCCAATGAATCCTGATACTCATGCGTACCATGCTTCCGCATCTGATGTCTCCCAGCGACTATCTGCAAGACAAATGTCTATAGTGCGTCTAAATATAGCCAACCAACTGGCAATTTCAAGGAGAATGTCTACAATTTCATTAAATCCATCCTGAAATGTTGGTAAATGAATTTTTTATGTATTAAAATGTAGACGCAGAAATTAGGTCACAATTTTTCCTAAATACCGTGTGTATGGGGTGTTAGTAAAAATTATATCTGTTCGCTTCATAATATTTACATTGTGAGGACTTGTAATATTTTTGCTGTACAGATGTCTTCCACTGACCCCGCAATGGCAAGGTGTGACTACTGTAATCAGTTGTGCGATAAGCACACAACGAAAAATGGACCTAATAGAGGAAGAACGTTCTTCAAATGCCCAAGGCATAATGAATATTTTATGTGGGTAGATGAATTTCGCTTATGTGATTGTGGCGAGGGACAGTGCAAGGTACGCGTCGCAAAGACAGCAACGAACTTAGGTCGTCGTTTCTGGTGTT
>NW_024870655.1:0-34802 GCF_013358625.1 Macadamia integrifolia
TGCTGACACGGACGAGATAGATGCTTATCCGAGGCTTCTCATTGGTGGAGTGTATTATATATAATGGTTTGGTGCTTCACTTGATCATATTTGCTATAGTGTTACGCATGTGCAAAAAGGGCTACAGATAGATGCCATTTAATTTGATCTCATGAGATCTAGATTAAACTAGATCTAAAGATCTTGATCCAACCGCTGTAATCTATTTCAGCCATCATGAGAGATAGCCAACAACTACCGTATTTTGTGCTGACGTACCCAATGGCGCGTCGACAACGTATCTGACGATGTCAGCGCTTGCATCACAGTGACATCATTAGTTGACTCGATTATTCTAATCTTACGGTCAAGATTTATTAGCCGTTTGAATAATTTAATGGCTGAGATTAAAAGTGGATTTGGATTAATCCGATGGCCCAGATTTCACCCCTGTTGCGTGCGCCGCCGGCGTAGCCTGCGCCAACCTCCGAAGATTCCATTTTGAGTGTTCTGGTTGGTCCAACTTCAAATGGCCATATCTCCCTCATCTTTACTCCGATTTGAGTGATTCAAGTTGGAGATTCTTCATCTCTCCGAGCTCTACACATCAGAGGGAAGAAATCCGACAGAGGGGTTGCTGAGGTGGTCGGAAAAACGAGTTGAAGCTCGTGGAAGGCTAAAGGTTTGAATGAAAGACTTCCATCCTCTTGCACTTCATCCACAGCCCCCATTAGAGGCTTAGGAAGTTGCTGGAAACCAAGGTAGCATGTTCTATTAGTTGTTGCCAAGAGAAAAGAAAAGAAAATAGAAGAGAAGAGAAGAAGAGGGAAATAGAGAAGAAGTTGTTTCCTCTCTTTGTGTGTGTGTGTGAATGTGAATGTGAGTGCCATTGTTACTCCATGAAAGTAAAGACAAGGAGAAAAGAAAGAAGAAGAAGAAGAAGAAGAACCTAAAATTTGGTTCTTGTGAGTTGCTTCAAGAAACCCAAGTACCAACTGGGGTTGAAGCATTGGCGGCACCGAGACAACGTGATTGTGGTCCGCATCAAGTGGAGATCGACATTATTGCATCTCCGATGGTTACTCCTTGTCAAGGTAACCTCACTTTTGCCAAATTTCCATTATTATAAATCATTGTAGGCAAGATGTTTGATAAAATGCCTAAGTGATAGTTGTAGTCTATTTGGGGGAAATTTGCATGTATGAGTGCTTCACTATAGGGCATTGTTATAAGCCCGACTTTATTTTATTGGTGTTCAGTGGGTGCTGGACACAGGGGCTATGTGTTCCTTGGTAGGTACAAGTACCTAAACCTATTTGTCGTGGGTGCGGCCTCTCAGATCATTCTGAGAAAACTAGGGTGAAGACCTAGCCATTGTATGTCATTGGTGGAAACTGGGAATGTGTTCCCTTGGCTGTGGGTGCAGTCATAATTAGTATTGAGTAAATACTGAGCCCGACAGTGGGCATTACTCCGTGCATGTAGGCAACTGGCCGAAGCACGTATTTCTTGTGTTGTGGATGTGTATGTTCGTATTTCTATTGTGGATTGGAGTGCTTGGCTGCAGAATGGGTGTGTACATCTGGTAGACTTGACCACTTGGTGGTGCAGTGTGGATGTGCATACGACTGTGTATGTATGTGACAGTGATTACCGTGTGAGGTTTATGGGACAGCTCTAGGCAGCAATACAGGTTATGTGAGTAAGTTTCATGCAACAGTAAGAATGGTCAGTAGTATACATAGCAGCTCTGGGCAGCATCAATAGATTGTGCTATTAAAGTGCAAATAGTGATTGCCACATCAGGGGTACAGTTGGAAAGTGAAAAAATATTTGGCACACTGATTCACCCCCCCTCTCAGTGTCAATCGGGACCCAACAAATGCCAATTTGATTAGTCATATCCTCATTCGAATTAGTTTACTATCATTAGGTATCGTTTCCTATATAAGCCCTATGAGGGGTGTAAGTTTGGCCCTGACAGCCCGAACCCAAAGTGTAAACACCTAAGATGAAAGTCTCGTGAATTCAAGAACATCTTGACTTTTGAGTGCAGTCATGGCCCTCCCTATAAATCCAGTGGATAGATTAGCGGCATCCAACCCACCAACATTTGATCGGGAGCTTGACGCATGTGTCTGAACCACTTGCCCCCCAACATGGCTTGGGCTCCATTTCTTACCCTGAGGGCAGGTTAGGGCTGGGTTGGGCTTGGGTGGAGGCCTAGGCCCAGTTTGGCCTGGCCAAACAATACTGATTTTAACCATGATTTATATAATATAATATAGGGTCATCATCCTATCCTTTTATTCTAAATAATGAAATTTGAATCATTGAAACTTGTGGTCAGGTATCCTAAACGTCAGTTATTGTGTTAAACTTTATAATTTTAATTGTGTATTAATTATTTGATCCATTGATTTTTTTTCTTCTTCTTATTATTAGTTTATTGCATAGGACAAAAATGGAAAAAACAGGGTCAATCAAGGTTAGCCCAATCTTGCAAAAATCAGGACCAACTAGGGTCAATTGGATTTTGCCAAATTGAAGCCGACTCCATAGAAAAAGGTTTAGTTCAGTTGCTTTGAGTTTCAATCCAGTTTTGATTTCATTTTTCTCCCTTCTTTAACGAGATTTCTCCGGTTCAACTTCGGTTGACTTCAGTTTCAATCTCGATACTTGGGAATATTTATATATTTCAGTTGTCAATGTTAGGTTCCCTTCTATCAAAAAAAAAAAACAAAACAAAACAAAAGAAAATTGGGTTCCCTTCTCAGTTCTCATAGGGCGATGCCGGGCTAAAAGAAGATGATCACAATACGCTTCTTAAGAATCCAAATGGTCAACCTTGGCCTAGCTTGATATGAAGTCTAGTTGTGATATCTCAGCCCAGCCTGACGCGCACTTGGTTTAGTGTGGTCAACCTTGGTATTTTATAATCAAGGACTCTCATTGAAAAAAAAAAAATGAAGAAGAAGAAAGGGGCATTTGCCAGAGGATCGAAGCTTTCCATTTTGGTGAATAGGCCCCAAAAAATACAAGACGTGAGAGAAGAGAGGTGGAAGAATCAAATCTCCCGCTCAGTAGCTCAGGTGGACAAAAACCACAGAACCCAAAATCCCTACCTCGAGCGAGAGAAAGCTCTTTCACTGCGGTAACGTACAGGCCCTGAAGTTTGCATTTTGTTCTTCTTCTCAATATCTCTTTGCATTTTCTTCTTCTTCTTCTTCTGTGTCTCTCTGCTTTTTCTCAACTTGGCTGTTTTGTCATAACGGTTTTGCTTTGATGAATGATTGATAGATCTTATCTTTTTTTTCTAAAGTTCATCGTGATTAGCAGACTAGTTGGGCAGGAGTTCATTTTCACAAACTCTGTAAAAGCTTAACAACTAGTCTATGCTAAAACAAGTTGATATGAAAGGTCATCACAGACCCAACTTCTTAAGAATGCAAATGGTTAGCCTAGGCCCAGGTTGATATGAAGTCGAGTTGTGATATCTCAGCCCATGCCTGACACACACTTGGTTCAGTGTGGCCAAGCTTGGCCTTTTATATTCAAGGACTCACATTGTCCCAAAGAAAAAAAAGGACATGTGCCAGAGGATCGAAGCTTTCCATTTTGGTTAATATACCTAAAAAATACAAGGCGTAAGAGAAGAGAGAGGGAAGAATCAAATCTCCTGCTCAACGGCTCAGGTGGATAGAAGTCACAGAACCACAGAACCAAACACCCCTACCTCAAGCGAGAGAGCTTTTTCATGGCAGTAATGTATGGGTTGAAATCTACATTTTGTTCTTCTTTTCAATATCTCTTTGCATTCTCTTCTTCTTTTGTATCTCTTTGCATTTTCTCAACTCGTCTTTTTCGTCACAACGATTTTGCTTTGATGAATGATTGATGGATCTTCTCTTTTTTGCCGAAGTTCATCGTGATTTGCAAACCAGTTGAGCAGGAGTTCATTTTCACAAACTCTGTAAATGCTTAACAACTTGTCTTTACTATAATAAGTTGATATGAAAGGTCAGCCCAGGCCCAACTTCTTAAAAATGCAAATGGTCAGCCAAGGCCCAGCCAGATATGAAGTCTATTTGTGATATCTCAGCCCAAACCTAGCGTGCATTCGATTTAGTGTGACCAAGGTTGGTCATTTATAATCAAGGACTCTCATTGTATCAAAAAAAAAAAGGAGCATGTGCCAGAGATTGAACCCTTCCATTTTGCTGAATAGGCCCAAAAAATACAAGACGCGAGAGAAGAGAGAGGGAAGAATCAAATCTCATATTCAATGGCTTAGGTGGACAGAAATCACATAACCAAAAACCTCTACCTCGAGCGAGAGAAAGCTCCTTCATGGCGGTAATGTACGAGCTCTGAAGCCTGCATTTTCTTTTTCATCCCAATATCTTTTTGCATTTTCTTCTTCTTATGTATCTCTCTGCTTTTTCTCAACTCGTTTGTTTCATCACATCAGTATTGCTTTGATGAATGATTGATGGATGTTCTCTTTTTTTCCGAAGTTCATCGTGATTAGTAGACCGGCTGGGCAAGAGTTCATTTTCACAAACCTTGTAAAAGCTTAACAACTTGGCTTTTCCAGAACAAGTTGATATAAAAGGTCAACCCAGGTCCAACTTCTTAAGAATGCAAATGTCAACCAAGGCCCAACTTGTTATGAAGTCTAGTTGTGATATCTCAGCCCAAGCCTGACCCACACTCGGTTCAGTGTGGCCAAGCTTGGTCTTTTACAATCAAGGACTCTCGTTGTACAAAATAATAATAATAATAATAATAATAATAATAATAATAATAATAATAATAATAATAATAATAATAATAAAGGAGCATGTGCTAGAGGATCGAAGTTTCCTTTTTGGTGAATAGGCCCAAAAGGTAGAAGACACGAGAGAAGAAAGAGGGAACAATCAAATCTCCCGCTCAGCGGCTCAGGTGGACAGAAGTCACAGAATCACTAAACCACAAAAAAAAAAGAGACTCTCAATGAACAAAAAAAAAAGAGCATTTGCCAGAAGATCGAAGCTTTCCATTTTGGTGAATAGGCCCAAAAAATACAAGACGCAAAAGAAGAGAAGGGGAAGAATCAAATGTCCTGCTCAGCAGCTCATATGGACAGAAATCACATAACCCAAAATTCCTACCTTGAGTGCGAGAAATCTCTTTCATGGCGATCACGTACGGGCTCTGAAGTATGCATTTTTTTCTTCTTCTCAATATCGCTTTTCATTTTCTTCTTCTTCTTCTTCTTCTTTTGTATCTCTCTGCTTTTTCTCAACTCGTCTATTTCTTCACAGCGATTTTGCTTTGATGAATGATTGATGGATCTTCTCTTTTTTGCCGAAGTTCATCGTGATTCAAAGACCGGTTGGGTAGGAGTTCATTTTCACAAACTCTATAAAAGTTTAACAACTTGTTTGTGCCAGAACAAGTTGATATGCAAGGTCTACCCATGCCTAGCTTCTTAAGAATGCAAATGGTCAGCCCAAGCCTAGCTTGATATGCATCTAATTGTGATATCTCAGCCCAAGCCTGACGTTCGGTTCAATGTGGCCAATCTTGATCTTTTATAATCAAGGATTCTCGTTATACAAAAAAAAAAAAAAAAAAAAAAGGAAGAAGAAGAAGCAAGGACCATGTGTCAGAGGATCAAAGCATTCCATTCTGGTGAATAGACCCAAAAATACAAGATGCGAGAGAAGATAGAGAGAAGAATTAAATCTCCTACTCAGCGGTTCAGGTGGACAGAAGTCACAAAACCATTGAACCAAAAACCCTATCTCGAGTGAGAGAAAGCACTTTTATGGCGGTAACGTACGGGCTTTGAAGTCTGCATTTTGTCCTTCTTCTCAATATCTCTTTGCATTTCCTTTTTTTTTTTCTGTATCTCTCTGCTTTTTCTTTGTATCTCTCTGCTATTTCTTAACTCGTTTGTTTTGTCATAGTGGTTTTGCTTTGATGAATGATTGATAGATCTTCTCTTTTTTGTCAAAGATCATCGTGATTTGCAGACCGGTTGGGCAAGAGTTCATTTTCACAAACTCTATAAAAGCTTAACAACTTGTCTCTGCCAGAACAAGTTAATATGAAAGGTCAGCCCAGGCCCTTCTCCTTAAGAAAGCAATAGTCAACCCAGACCCAATTTGATATGAAGTCTAGTTGAGATATTTCATCCCAAGCCTGACACGCACTCGGTTCAGTGTGGCCAAGCTTGGTATTTTATAATCAAGGACTCTCGTTGAATGAAAAAAAAAAAAAAGAAGAAGAAGAAGAAATGAGCATGTGCCAGAGGATTGAATCTTTCCATTTTGGTGAATAGGCCCAAAATATTCAAGCAGCAAGAGAAAAGAGCGGGAAGAATCAAATCTCCCACTCAGCAGGTCAGGTGGACAGAAATAATAGAACCCAATACCCTACCTCGAGCGAGAGAAAGCGCTTTCATGGTAGTAACGTACAGGCTCTGAAGTCTGCATTTTGCTTTTCTTAATTTCTCTTTACGTTTTCATCTTCTTCTTTTTCTTCTGTTTCTCTCTACTTTTTCTCAACTCGTATGTTTCGTCAAAGCGGTTTTATTTTGATGAATGATTGATGGATCTTCTCTTTTTACCGAAGTTCATCGCTATTCGCAGACCAGTTGGGCAGGAGTTCATTTTCACAAACTCTATAAAAGCTTAACAACTTGTTTTTGCCAGAACAAGTTGATATTAAAGGTTTTCCCATGCCCAGCTTCTTAAGAATACAAATGATCTGCCTAGGCCCAGCTTGATATGAATCTAGTTGTGATATCTCAGCCCAAGCTTAACGCGTACTCGGTTTAGTGTGACCAAGCTTATTCTTTTATAATCAAGGATTCTCATTATACAAAAAAAAAAAAAAGAAAAAAAAAAGGAAGAAGAAGAAGAAAGGACCATGTGTCAAAGGATCGAAGCTTTCCATTTTAGTGAATAGGCCCAAAAATATAAGATGCGAGAGAAGATAGAGAGAAGAATCAAATCTCCTGCTCAGCGGCTCAGGTGGATAGAATCACAGAACCATTGAACCAAAAACCCTACCTCAAGCGAGAGAAAGCACTTTCATGGTGGTTACGTACAGGCTTTGAAGTCTGCATTTTGTCCTTCTTCTCAATATCTCTTTGCATTTTCTTCTTCTTTTGTATCTCTTTACTTTTTCTCAACTTGTCTGTTTTGTCACAACTATTCTGCTTTGATGAATGATGGATAGGTCTTCTCTTTTTTGCTGAAATTCATCGTGATTTGCAAACCAGTTGGGCAAAAGTTCATTTTCACAAACTCTGTAAAAGCTTAACAACTTGTCTCTGTCAGAACAAGTTGATATAAAAAGGTCAGCCCACACCCAACTCCTTAAGAATGCAATGGTCAACTCAGACCTAGCTCGATATGAAGTCTAGTTGCGATATCTCAGCCCAAGCCTACCACACACTCGGTTCAATGTGGCCAAGCTTGGTATTTTATAATCAAAGACTCTCATTGAACAAAAAAAAAAAAAAAAAAAGAAGAAGAAGAAATGAGCATTTTCTAGAGGATCAAAGTTTTTCATTTTGGTGAATAGGCCCAAAAATTACAAGATGCAAGAGAAGAGAGGTGGAAGAATCAAATCTCCCGCTCAGTGGCTCGGGTGGATAGAAATCATAGAACCCAAAATCTCTACCTCGAGTGAGAGAAAATCTTTCATTGCGATAACGTACGGGCTCTAAAGTCTGCATTTTGCTCTTCTTCTCAATATCTCTTTGCATTTTATTCTTATTTTTACTCTTCTTCTATGTCTCTCTTCTTTTTCTGAACTCATCTGTTTCGTCATAGCGATTTTGCTTTGATGAATGATTGATGGATCTTCTCTTTTTTGTTGAAGTTCATTGTGATTCGCAGACCAGTTGGACAGGAGTTCATTTTCACAAACTCTATAAAATCCTAACAACTTGTTTGTGCCAAAACAAGTTGACATGAAAGGTTTGCCCATGCCCAGCTTCTTAAGAACGCAAATGGTCAACACTGACCTAGTTTGACGATGCGCACTCAGTTCAGTGTGGCCAAGCTTGGTCTTTTATAATCAAGGACTCTTGTTGTTAAAAAAAAAAAAAAACCTTGGTTTGGGTTGTTCATATGGTTTGGTTCACTTGTACTACAACAATTCATTTAAGTCAATAAGTCTAAGCCCATTACTCATAACATAAGTAATTAGAATAGAACATGGGCTTAGCTCATTACTGAATTACTTAAGAAGTAGATTCAGCCCATGACTTAATATAACTTAAGCTCATGACTTAATATGACTAAAGCTCATTACGAAATTGCTTAGGAAGTAGACTTGGCCCATGACTTTAATTAACCCATAACTTAAAACTGAAGGTACAAGTGTATTTTAACATTTGGATTTTTAAAACCTACATTTCTTTCTCTTTCTCCCAGCCACCATCTGTAACTTATTTGTAGGTTTTAAATTATCAAAAAACAAATTCCTTAAAAAAATTAAGGTTATTTCCAATAGAAGATCTCCATAAACTAAATAGTTGTAGATTAAAAGTATATTATGCCAATTGATTCTAGATTTGTATGGATTGCTCTGATACCACTTGTTAGACTGTTTAGGGTTTCACAACAGACTCTAATAGGTTCTTATACGGACAACTAGAACACAAAGTCGATCAATTTATACCTTACACCTACTATGTTGAAGACAATCGATGTAATTCTTCACAGTTTCCTTCTCTTCTCTCAGACCTGTTTGAGTCCTCTCACTTTAGTGGTAAAGTGGGGAAGAGTAAATGATGGTTGTAGGGACCCAAAATCCTAAATCACAATGGGTTGGACCAGTATAGCCCTAAACTTGAGAGTGGACTGAATCGGTTCATGCAACTTGACTCTCACTCATTTAATCAACCTAAATAATTATTTAAGTCCATAAATCCAACAACAAACTCTGTAATTAGACTCTTAACTAACATAGGGGAAAAAACATATAATGTTGATAGGAATTGTGGGTGCAATATAATCAATATCTTGCAAGTTGTGGCATAAGATATGAATACAATGACCAAACTAAGGGTTGAAGTTTGGCTCAGTGATCCCAAGCCCATTGCCAACGGGGTTGGTAGCCTAGTGGGAGGAAGTCTTTGCCCCATCAATGCTTGGATCGGCTGGTTGTGGGTTTGAGTCAGCATGCCCCCACTACTGTGGATCAATTGCTTCTTGTATATGGGCTATGGCCTGGGGGCTATGATCACTACCATGGAGCACCCTTTTTTCTTTAAAAAAAAAAAGATCCCAAGCCCATTCGGAAATTCTAGGGCCTAGGCTAGCTAGAATTTTCAGGCCATAGCCTAGCCTTGTCTCATATGTATATATAAATATAGATCTGAATCCCTTTAACGGTAAAGTTCTCTTTACAGTGAAGAGAATTGAGGGTTATTAATCTCCCCCTATTGTATGAAGTCGGACACTATCTTTAGAGTCTTATTTCCATAATTAAAATATCAGGAGAGAGTGTTTTCTATCAAGGAGTACGGCTCCTACACCAACACAGGAGCCAATGAGAATGCCCGTGGAAGCAACAATAAGGATGTGATTTTTATCTTTGATTGGAGGTAGGGGCCAGGAAATTAAAAAGAGCCTATGTCGGGGCGTAGAAACCATGCTACTGGACAAGCTCTTTTTCCCCTATAATATCACTCTTTCTAATATGAGGATCCTGTGGATATTCAGTACTATATATAAACTGTATAGTATATATGAACCAGCAATACTTAAATAATTTATCTATGGGATAGAGTTCTCCAAAATGCAGTGTGGGCCTTATGCCAACACGGTGCCAATGGAAGCATACATAGAAACATCAATAGGGGCAAGATTTTTGCCCTTACAAGGGGCTCCCACATTTAACAATAAAAAATATATACATGCATAAATAAAGGGAAAACCAACAACCAGAAGACAAAGATTAGGTGGGATCATGGGTTTTGAACTTATTTTGAGGAAAATTGTACAAAGATCTGACAGTGGAAACTGTGCAAGTGAAAATACATGCACTGTAATTATTTTCCCCTTCTGGTTTATTCTCTTTCTGAGTGGAAATACATGCCCTGGAATTGATCTTTGATTTTTTCTCTTTTTTCATATGCAGTGGCTTCCCATTGAATTGAACTCCTCACACAAATTATACCAACCCCATTTTGGTTGCAAATGCTTGCCTAAGCAAACAAGCATTGAAACTTTGGACTAAAAAAGGCCCATTCAATTAAATGTGAGCTCCAGAGTCTAGACCCATCTGCCTCCCACCCATTCTGGATTCTGCAAATCACCCAGACTTGGCACAGGAGAAGCTTATCCAAATCCGCCCAACTGCAGATTATTAGCAGAGAGTAAATGCAGCAACAGCCATTTCATGTATAATCAATAACTATTGGGATTTGAGAATGGCTTTTGGGGTCTTATCTACTAGGATGACAGCCGCTTTCACTAGCTCCTCCTTGACCATGAAGAGGACTGAAGCAGCCAAAACACTCTGCACTATCTTTGTGCTCATCCCTTTGTAAAAACAAGGTAATCCTTCATAACGGATCATCTTAAAAATGGCATCCACTGTACCTGTATATTGTAATGAAACATTACCTCCACCAATCTCCTGCTTTGCTTGAAGTCTTGACTTCACAACCAACAATGGATATGTTACCAAAGTTGCTCCCAGTTTAGCCAAAGCCCCAGCCAAGAACACCTCTAAAGCAGAAACCCCTTTTGAACCTTGCTTTGTTGCCGCCCTTTTTGCCTTCAAATGCTTTAACAAGCTTTCATAAATCATGAACTGGATAGATGGATTACATACCATGACTAGTGTAGGAATCAAACCTTTCCAGAACCCTTTAATCCCTGCTTCAGAATAAACTTCTCTCATCGCTTGGGCAGTTCCATATGGACTAGGTTTGTTCGAATCTAGTTTTCTTAACTTGTCTTGCAAGGTAGAAACATCCATGGATGGAGCAGTTGCAGAAGCTTCCCTCAGAATTGCTTCCCTTTTGGCTTCCATGATCTTCATCTCTGCTTGGGTATGGGTCTGCATACGAGTCACAAGAACCCAAATAGGATTCGTAAACAAGACATTCAATGAACCAGCAATGGCTGCCACGAGAAGCCAAGAGAACATACCAACAGTACCATCACCAAGTCCTTTCTTTTTCCGAGCAATCGCAAGAACCTCGGCCTTGTTCTTGAAGACTTGGTAGAAATAGTAATAGATGCCCTGAGAAGCAGCAGTGCCAAACAGAGAAGGTTTGAGTCCACTGTACAATCCACCCAAACCTTCTGTTCTTATAACCTTAAGAATTTGCATTAGAGTGCCACCACCATGAGAGGGAGAATGGGCTTGGGAATTAGAATTAGAATGAGCGAGGAGGAGACCTTTCTTGGCAAACCTGTCAGTTTGCTGGCGAGTGTTAACAGTTTGGAGTGGGTAAGTGATGATCTGAGCAATGATGCCTCCACCAGCTCCGGCAAGTCCATTGACGACGGCATTAGACATGCTTTCTCTCCTTTGCTCTATCCAACTGCAAGGCTCTTTCTCTTCCACTCGTTGGTGCTTTGGGTGTCCACTTCCAAACACACAAATTACATCCACAAAGGGATTCGTCAAGTGGTTCTTTGGGTCCACTGGGCTGTGTGACACTGAGTTTACCTTTAAACCATGCACCTCAAGGATTTTAAACTCGGAATCGGGTCGAATCAGTCCTGAAAACCCAGCAATCCAAATCTCAGAAACCGTAAAGTCAGCAGCGCCAGAACATCCAGAATCGGGATCAGTCACAGCCTAGTACTATAAAGTGTTAATCAAGTCTTGATATCTAGGGAAGGATTTGAATATAAAGTATCATTTACAAAACAAAACTTATATAAGTGTATTCCTTGGTCATTACAAAAGAGTTAAAATAAGAATAACTGGAGCACAAGGCTCCCGCTACTGCAGAGTGATCCCTTGCTTCGCAAGAGAGACTGTTTCCAAGTTTCAACCCTATGACCAACATGTTGCAATAGTGCAACTTAACCGTTTTAATTCCACTAGGTAATATTTCACCCTCCAAATCTAAGGATTGCAATCCTTGGTGACATACACTCTTAATGAGAGAGACAGAAGATCCAATAGGGAGAGAGAGAACTCTTGAGATTAGGTCAAAAACCTTATTTTGCTTTGTGGCTAAACCTTCTTATTTATAGAGACTGAGCAGCTAGGGTTCCTAATTCTAGTGGGTCTATGATCATCCTAAGTGGGCCACCCACGAAGGAATTGGATTAGGACTCAGTCCGACCTAGTTCAATTAACATTGATTTTATGTAATAGTATTTTCAAGCAACTAATTCTTTGTCTTCTGTATTCAGCAATGGATTCTTTATTTATTTCTTTTCAGGAATAACGATTTCAGTTGACAAGAGTAATGAAGGGACTGTTATGTTAGAAAATCTGCTTACTTAACCAAGAGACTAAAGCAATAAACAGTTCAGCAGTGATAATGATGGCTTATATACATAATGACATTGTTTTTCGAAATTTTCACCTTCTACAGGAACTGGGCAGATCTTTCATATGTAACAGTCTGATAAAGTTGAGTTGGCTTTCATTTGTATTCTGGAGAAGCTGGAGGATACCACTGACATTGCAATTACCTACTTAGGCAAGTGGATAACATCTTCTCCATTATGAGTTGGTATCTCCTCTGTGATAGTAACTCCATTCCCTGCAATTCTCTCTCTCTCCCCCCCCCCTTTTTCCCAAGAATTTTTTCTGACGAGTGAATGCAGGAACTGAAATGAATTGATTCTTGATGCTGCGAGTACAGATTTCCAGCCAATTTTGATATGTTTTTGCAAATGACCCAAACCAATTTGAACTTTGAACCAGCACAGACAAGGCATAAAGTGTAATATGGAAATTTCACATTCCACGGAATACAGGTGCAAGTAAAAGCTTAATTTTATCTTTGGAGGAGTGTTAAGCTCAGTTTTGGGTGGCTGTTTAGCCTCAGAAGTTCAAGAACAGCTGGACATGTAGAAGGCATGCAAGGATGAGGGGCAAAAGATGAATGCTGCTCAAATTTGGATATCATTTCTAAGCAATTAATCTGCTGTTTAGGAATCCAAATTCAGAAGTATTATTTCCATTCAAAACCAGCATCATAATTCCTTTGATACTGTCTGAAATAGGAATCTCTTCATCATGTCATAGGTCACAGTCTTTGTCCCTGCAATTGCAAGTAGATTGTGTTGGGTTAGCATTTGTCTTCCAATCATCACTGAAAACCTCTTCCATGTAATATCCTACCATTCAGGAGGCATGTGGGTGATCCATCTGTAAATGCACATGCCTCCCTCTCCCCATGCCCAGCCATCTTAAAACTAGAATGGAGTAATGGAAGGTAATATGCAACTTGGTAGAGGTAATCTGAGCATTCAGATAAGTGAATGATTGCTCCCTTTTATAGTTTTATGGCAACCTGATTTTCAGTTCACTAGGTTTGAGTGCACTGTGCACATTTGCAATCCATAACTAGAAGGCCTTTAACTTTGGTCCAATAGAGATTTCCAATAGACATGAGGTTTTATCTTCAACTCAAGAACTGAATTGGAGAATAAAATCTGCATTCTTTTCAACTACTGTACTTTTTCAATACACTTAATGGTTTAGTTCAATGGCATACGAAGGTCGCTATGGCAATTTTACGGTAATCTCCATTCTCTTCAAAAAATATTCAGTCTATAACCAACTCACAGATAGTCATCAAACACAAACCCAAGTCCATATATGGTTCTATTCAACAGCCAAAATAAAGAAACAAGACAGAGGACCCCTATTAGATCTTCAACAAGGTTCATAGCAGCTAAGAAATACAGGCACCATCTACTGTCTCTAATGCCATTGCTGCCACCAGTTCTACCGCTGCTCCTACAGTTTACCTCCCGTTTTCCTGAAAAAGGACTAAAGCTCCATCAAGTTCTACCTCAACTTAGCCCTCTTTGGAGGGACACCTCTATCAGGGACCCGACCCTTACCAAAAGCCTTCATCTTCCTTCTCTTCCTATCCTCCTCACTATCAGATTCATCTCTCTCCCTGTCTGCATTGCTTGCCTCCCTCTCCAGCTCCTCCCACGTCTTCCCCTCCTCCTCATCTGAGACTTCCTCCGAATCCTCCTCCTCTTCATCCTCTGACTCTACCAGCGACTCACTATCATCATTGTCATCATCAGAAACCGATTCAGACTGCACGTCGGATGGCTCATAGCCTTGGTCAGTGTCCTCCGTGTTATCTGAGTCTGAATCACTTGCTTCCATGTTCAGGAATTCCCACCCCCCATCCTCAATGAACTTTTCAGGGTCATCAGTGATTGTCTTCAATATAGGCCGCCAGTTCAGATTCAGTCTGCTCTCGTAGTACTTGAGGTCTGTTGTGTCGAGCCACTCCTTGATGCTGTCAAGTGATGAAGATGGAATGGAGTCAATCCGGAGGACATCCCGCTTGAAGTCTTTGAATACAATAGTCAAGTCAAAGTTTTTCTGTCCAAGCCCAACTCTCTCCAGGTTCACAATCTCAATTTCACTCAACGTTACCACCAGGAAAGGTGTCTCTATCAACTCAACCAGGCAACTTGTAGTTGGAATGATGAAAGCTGCCGCCTTGTGGGGAACCCCATGGAAACCAAGCTCCCTCAGCGGCTGGTCAAACTCAAGGTCAAGCCCCTTAAGCTGGGGCTGTCCCCAGAGGTCATTCACCTTGTTGACAAAGTTCTGGAAGTCCATGTTGATCCTGTTCTTCCGATCCCTTTCCCGCTGCTCCTCCTCAATCTCATCTGGATCATTTGCAGACCTCTTCCCTCCACCCAGAGTCTGGACAACATCCATGACCTCAACATAGAACTGGACATCCTTTGTCTTCTTGTTCCCCACCATAATATGGTTGTGCAGGTGGAAATGCAGTAAGGTGATCATCTCTTTCTCAGCAGGCTGGAGGAAAGCATGCTTGATGTTAACATACATGACGTCAACGCGCTCGTCCGGTCTCGATGTGGAATAGCGGAGCCCATTTACATGGGCTTCTAAAGAACCAGGGAGCTTCCTTCCCCGACCTCCAAAGGGAGGACGGATCCACAGGTCTGTCAACCTTATCGGCTTGAATCTGCCCCCTGCTAACTGCAACTTCTCCTGAGTGACCAAGGTGGCCCTTTCAGCTCTCTCTGATTCCCTTGATGTAACCTGCCGCCGTAGAGTCTTGATCTGCTGCACCACTTCACTGATATGCCTGGAGTCCTTGGAACGGAATGAGACCTCCCTCAAATAGATAGACCCTTGGAACTTTAGAGAGTTTGTATCATGGGGATTGAATGGGGTCCCTGGTACATTGAAAATTATACGGACATACCAAGACCTATTACTGTCTTGTTGGCTGTTCACACTTTTGATGGTGGCAACGTGGAAAGGAACCATGCTTCCATAAATCGGCAAGAGAACTGCCTCATTCTTCTGGTCAATCTGAATCATCAATTCCTTGGTAGGGGGAATGTCATTGACATTCTTATAAACAGTAAGATCACCCAGAGCTCTTGATCCACCACGAGCATCACCTGTTACAGGCCCACTGCCCGCCAGCCTCCTGGCAGTCTCTTCATTCTTCTGGCGAGCAAGCTCTGCCTGGTGCTGCCTCCGTTGCTCCTCTTTCGTCATCTCCTGGTTGTCTGACCTAAGTGTTGCCTTTGACAAGGGTTCATTGCCCTTGGCTTCAGATTTTACTTTTGGTTGTTCTGCTTCCTCCTCCTCATCTTCATTGAAAGAATAAGCCACATCTTTGACAGCTTTTGAGCTGATAGACGTCACAACTTCTGTTTGCTTCTCGTTGATGATAACAGTGTCTGCCAGCAACAGTGAGAATTTTTCCGTCTTTAGGTTTTTGGTCTGTGCTTGCAAGTTCTGAAACCCAAGAGAAACATTGAAAGCCATTCCTGCCTTCAATACTCGATCATTCTTCGCATTCAGACTCAAACCTGATTCCCGGAACTCAAGACCAATACCAGTACCAGCAGATTTTGTCAAATTTGGAGCTAATTCAGGAGCTTCCTTCTCGACCACTGACAGGGCTGCTTGGTAGGCTGCACTGACCTTGTTCCCTGGCTTTAATGCACCAATTGCCGCTTCATGAGCCTTAAGAAGAACTTCATAAGCCTTGCTCTGCACTGCATTCGCATCAATCAGAATAGTCCTGGCAAGATTCGAGCAGTAGCTGTTATAACGAGATCCAATAGCGCATATGATTACACTTGTTGAGTCATAATACAGATTCTCATCATTACTTGAAGCACTAGGCCTGAGATCATATTCTCCCCCACTCTGAAAGATGGGTGGGTAACAGATATCAACATTCTCCGCTTTAAGCTTTACCTTAACCTTTGCAGGTTGCAGAATTGCCTTCTCAGTTTCATCCATTAATGAAGAATGAGAGATCTTTTTCTCCTCGTCAATGACCTTCTCAAGTTTCGGGACCACAAAATGTTTCATCACAGAAGCGGTCAAGAAAGCTGCTTTCTTCACATTTGTGATCTCGGTGTTGTCCTTGACAGCAAGGAAGTCAGAGAAACCACTGGCTACATCAGTAAGCTGGAAACTGGAATTCTTTAGTTTTTCACTCCATTTCTCCAACAGATTACCTTCAGGAACCTCCTTCTCAATGTGCCCAACAACAGGGGATTCATGTCCATCGGATTTAGACTGAGCACGGACAGCCCGAAATATCTCCTCTATCAGAGCAGTTCCATCATCACTTTTCCCCTTAACATGCATCACAACTTCGGCACCCACAGTTTCCTTTGCTGATTTCTTAAGAACATCAAGCAGAGAGGCCTTCTTCTGACTACATAAGAAATGAATCTGCTTCTTCATAAAAACCATAATGGTCTCAGGGAACTCGTAACCAAGCAACCAAATGTTGAGCGCCGAGGATTTGAGGTACCTTAAATCCTCGGAAGCAGGAGGTGTTGCAACAGCAATAGCATACGATGAACCCCATAGATCAGTTCTATGTTCCTTCCAGTGAGAATAAAAAATTTGCAGCCGTTTACTGAAGTTCTCGAGATTGATGGTATATGCTGCCGCAGCAGAAGCGTTTCCATCCGAAGCCTTAATATTTCCATTCCGATGATCGGCCATCTTTATTCAACCTAGAACGACCCAAGATCAAAGCGATGAACATAAAACACAAACTCCACAGTAACTAGATCGATTTCAGCTTCGAAAATTTTCAAATCTTTGAGAAACCCAGAGATTGAGATTAACAGAAGTAAATATTAGGGTTTCAATTTGATAAAATGATTAGAGGAAATTCATAAATCAAAAACCTATGATGAAGGTTATATTAAATAAGATGCTGCAGACGAAAGATGGAAGATGAGAGGAGACTAAGAGAGATACCTGTTTGAGTGGAGTTCTGAAGAGAGCTTCGGCCCTTCGGCAGCTGGGCTTTCCCTGCCAAAAGAAACCCTATTACTCACCCATTGAGTCCAAATGCAATGTCTCCATCGGACGGAAAGAAAGTGGGACAAATGCGTATTTGTATAAATCGTGTTTGCGGGAAAATGTTTGGGACCCACAATCCATTTAATTTCCAATCATGTTTGGCCACGTGGAATCCTCACTCCTTCCTTCCCGCGTCAAAAAAATAAAATTCCCGCCCGAATGGGTGAAAGTTGGAAGGGTAAACACATGTTCGATTCAACTTATCTATGTTCATACCGGTTCAAATTGTGATTTTTTTTGAGGAAATTACACTCCCCCCTCCCCTATATATATAACTTTCTCTTACAAAGTTTGAAATTACACTCCCCTCCTTCATAAGTTCTAAATTCTATCAATTGTACTTTGACAGCTAGCACTGTTAAGTGTATTACACTTTTTCCATAAACCCCAAAATACCCTCAACTTATTACCATCTTTTTCCTTGAGAAGAACTATAGTTTCTGAACTCTTCCTCTTCATTCCTCCATGGATTCTGACCTTCTAAAATCTATGACACATATGTGCATGCATGCAATTTACCTCATCATTCATCATTGAACCATCGCCAACAATTTCTAATTGCTCGTTACTGACTAAATTGCAGAAAGTTTTCCTATTACCCTCTGAGGCATCTCTCCACCATCTCTCTAAATATGAAATCTCTTCCCATATATACTTGCGATGGTCATCCTACGGTTCCAATTCAAGAGTTTCCTTTGAAAACTTATAACTCAGAATTGTGTTGAACAACCAGTTAAATAAAAATCCCATATTAATTTAGTTCCATGAATCCATAAATCCAGGACTACTTCATTTGAATAACAATTAAAAAATAAATAAATAAATCCATGCTAGTAGCATAATTATCTTTTCCTGTATCCCCGCCCCCCAACCCTCTCCTCCTTTGAAACGATGAAATCCGAAAGGTAGAATGGAAACCGAGTATTCACCTTGGACAGAGTCTCTACAATTGTATCCAATATATGCCGGCTCTGCCGGCTATAGTACTCTTCGACAGTGAGCTTCCAACCAGGATCATTATGCGAATGCGGAACCACAAAAACCTTCAGCTTCTCTGAATCCCACTCGTCGCCCTTGTAAGTCACCCTCCAACCCTGCTTCCAGGGGCCTTCATCCACATTCAGGAACTCGACCTTATCATAGAGATCCTTAGTCGTGATATCGACAACAGCAACGGAAGCGACCAACAAAGCGGGCTTTCGATTAACTGGTTTTCTGAACTTGGACTGAAGGAAATTTTTGGGTCTGAAAGGAGTAGAGAGAGGTTTTGGGATACCATAGCGGAAGATGATAGCGATGAAGAAGAGAACGGAGATCGAGAGGCCAACAGTGAAGAAGTTAGCGGAGATGAAATCATGAACAGACACTCGCCGCCGGGACTTCCTGGGAAGCTTCGAATTAGTTGAATTAGATGAATATGGGAGGAGAGAGTTGGCCTATCATCCCCGTCGGCCATTGCCGATGCCGGAGGAGAAGGCCATGGATAGCTCAAATTCCAATCACTAGGGTACACCAACAAACAATTGTGGAACTGCCGTCGTTAACTCGGCTATAGGCAACTGGGAATTTTCATATCTGCTTTCATTTGGTTGACATTGTAGCATTTTAGCTATGAAGAATGGAAGTTCCAACAGCTCAGGTGATCGGACTCAGGAAACCCTCCTTCGCAGAGATCGGAATCAGGCCCCTCTCTCCCTCAAACGGTTCCAAGAAATCCAAATTGATGAACCCTCGATCGGCTCTCAAGAGAGTGTTTTTTAAAGCACAGGAAAGGGTCTAAATGAGTCAAACATGAACTTCTACCAAAGTTAACAGCATAAGCATAAGATACGGTGGTAATTTCAAATTTTACAGGGGTCTAAGTATAATACTTGAAACATATAAGGAGAGGGTGTAGTGTCTTTTTTTTCTTTTTTTTTTTCAACCAGCGTTACAAGATGCGGGGAGGGTCATATAGGGGTGCAAGTTGTAAGTTTGAAGTTTGGACGGCCTAAAATTGCCTTGGCTTGCCTTGATCCTAAACAAGGATTGATTCGAAAATTTTGCTCTTGAAGGCCAGCTTTCAACTCTGAAGTTTTTGGTCATAAGCCAAGGTCAAGACAAATAAGGGTTGATATCTTTGGACCCCTTGAACTTGACTATGATCTTTTACCTTGACTTTTGACACTTGTTTTGATCCAGCCTGACCTTAGTTTTTGGCATTGATGTTAACCCTATTGTGACCTTCATGTTAACCTGAATCCGAGCCTCATTTAAGCCTAATTTTATATATTTTTTTATCAAGATATGATAAGACAACTCTTTCTATAATTAATAGTAAGGGATTTTTTAATATAAATTCTACTTAATTCTAATAAAAAATAAAGTATTTGGCTATTACATTAATTCAAGAATTATTAGACTATTCATAAGCTAATGTGGATATAAATTCAAATTAACTCTTATATAAATTATTATTATTATTATGTAATGTACTAAAATATATTTAAGATAATTAGTAAAAGTTGAATAATAACAGTTGTATGTTGTAGTTAATTTTTTGTCTAATCAAAGTTTACGTTAAGTTTGCGTTTTTTATAAATAGAATCTTTTGTTTTAATAAGATGGAATGGTAATTTCGTGCACCCTTGTGTGACTGTCTATATGACTTCCTTTCCCTATATATAAATTATTAACATAGATCATGTGGGGTAGATACTCACAATAAATAAAGAGTCAAATATAATCAGGGTTCAATGACCACCTATTCCTCCGGATTTACACACACCCACAATTCTATCCCACTCACACCCAAATATGACAGGGTTCAATCCCATGACCTCATCTCCTACGTGCAGGCTCTTCAAGCCGAAGCTGTTGAGGAGAAAAAAGTTGTGAAGGTCTATGTTTCAAACTCATTTTCAAAAAATATTTGATACCCTAGCCACTTATTCTAGGCGGTTTCAATTTGAGGTAATAAGACCCCAAATCGAACGAACTTGAATCGAACTCAAAACCAAACCGATATCAGCTATAAATTCATAAAAACCAGTCTTCCCCCTTAATTTTGTATAAATTTGTATAGTAAACTGACCCAATAACTAAAGGATAAAAATATTCTCTATTGGTTTGGTATCAATTTCTCCATTCCCACACCAAACCGGGTCGAACCCTTATTGAACCTGAGCCTGACCAACTAAATTCCCTGATAGACCTATTGAAATTGAAAACAACTGAAATCAAACCAAACTGGTAAGCTTTATTTATTTTATGAACCTATAACAAACGGGATCAAAATTGATTGAAATTATGTTTATGGTTCGTTTTCAATTCAAACCGCCCGAAACTTCACGTTTGACACTTCAAAAACCTTAACCATCTAAGTATAATATGAGTTGTCTCATTGTCTCATTTGATTTTGATTTCATCCCTAGTTTTGAGTTCTAATATTCAACCAGGTGCAACCAAAAGACATAAAAAATCTTCAATCATGTACGACCTCTTATGAGTTTTCTTTTGAAAATGTCTATTTGTTTGAAGGTTTGTTTAATTAGGTAAGACCTCCACTTTTACTGACCTCCAAACCCCTCCGCCTCCGCAGTAGCCCCTCCCTTTATTTAGGAACAATCTTGTTGTAAGAACAACATTGACATGTGTATCAGACTTTTGAGAATGTAGATCAAACATGGATGTGGGTTAGGGGTGTCAATCGGTCGGTTTGGTTTAATTTTGGTTCGATTGAATCGGTTTTGGTTTAAGAATGAGGAAGATCAAAACCAATCTATTAAGGAATATTGGTTTTCGGTCAGTTTCAATTTTGATCCGATTTGGATTCGGTTTATTTCAGTTTTTCAGTATTGGGTTACTACTGGTTTATTATTGGGCTTGAACAATAATAAAATCTTATATTCATTAATTATAGTGACAAGATTTGACGAAAAAAACACTTTAAATTTATGATCAAATCATGGTTTATCATTTGTAAGGGAAAGATAATTAATATTCAAACCAATGGATAACAAATTACTAAGAAGATAACTAATATTGAAACCACAAATTGAATCCTATTATCCAATCATTCATTTAACTATCCAACTAGTTTTGTATAGTGAACAAGGAAATCAATGGAAGTATTATTACAATTTACTAATCAATTTCTCTATTCATAACATAATATTCAATGATTTGTAACAATTCCCCTTACAATAAACAATATTCTCACTAATATTGTAAAAAATGGATAGTTTTAATTCACCCATTTACAATCTCATAATCATTTATTTTTTTATTGGTTTCATTCGGTTTGGTTATTGGTCGGTTCGATTTGGACTGATTTTCATCCGGTCCCAACATACCTTTGTCCAAAACCAATCCAATAAGGATCGGTTTGGTTCAGTCTGGGTTTTGTCAGTCGGTATTATCGGTTCAGGCTAGGTTCTGGCACCCCTAGATGTGGGTTAGATCAGACTTAGGAGTTTTGTATAAGACTAGATCTTATTATGTTATTCCATTTCAAATCCACCCCATTTGGAACAGCAATGACCAAGAAGGAAGTTACCAAACCAGGACACCTAGCAAAATGAGATCCAGCAAAGAGCGGCAGTGAGGTAAACCTCAGACGATTTTAATCCATGACTATCATCCTCAGTTATAAATACCCAGGTAAACCTCTTTCTAGATGACTGGTCTTTTTTCCTTTCTTATTTTAATTATCTTTTTCCTAAGAGGTCTGACTTATGTATCAAAGAGTCCCCCGCTGGATCAACCTGTCACAAACTCTCTTATGTTTGTTCCTTTGTGTTGGACATGAAAGCAACCTATGACGATTTCTTGCTGCAACAGGTTAGTTTGTAGCTAAAAAATATACTTGACTAGATTTTCTAAGATACCAATAGATGTGATTCAACACTCTCATACTTAATAATTATAACTTATACTAGGGTTATATTGTAGTTACAAAGAACGACTAAAGGTTTTGTACTTACAATGTAAATTTTATTACTTATGGAGAATGAATGCTACTTGGTTAAGTGGCCTCTATATCAGTGTCTAGACCAATGGAAATGCATGCACAAGCATCCAACTAAAGGGGTAGGGGTATCTTTCCATGGACAATCTTGTTTCTGGGTGTGGAGGATGCAACTGTTAACCGTTCTTTTCTCCATTCCCTTACTTATATAATGATAGATAATTGTGGATTTAGAAATTTGAGATATAAATTTAGGCTAAATATTGCTTTCATAAATTATTTTGAACTTATTTGACTGTTTGAGATTTTGAATGCCCTTAACCGGTGAGGAACTGACTGTCCCACCATTAAACAAGAATTTTTTTTTTTTTTGATAGGAATTATTAAACAAGATCGGATCCTAGTTTTGAGACAGTTTAATGAGTGCAATGATCCCCTTGGAACAGTAAAGGAATCATCCCGATTACACAGATGAGCTTCGTTTGACATCCTTACTTGTAATAGGTACAAAATCAATCTCCATTGATTTCAATTTAAAAAAAAAAAAAAAAAAAAATGAGCAACCCAGTGCACAAGGCTCCCGTTACTATAGGGTTTGGGAAGGGCAAATGTATGTAGCCATACCCCCTGGCTTTGCAGAAAAGATTGTTTCCAAGTTTTGAACCTATAACCAACATATTGCAATATTACAATTTAGCCGTTGCAAATTGCCTCAAAATTGATCAAACTCAATAAGAATCGATAGGAATTTGGACTCGATCAAATTCAATATATGTAGAATAAAAAAACAACCCTAATCTATTCCAATCAAGTTAACTTATTATGTCGATTCCAAATCAAATTGTAATCTTATTTTAAAACCCAACTTCTAAAAATTCAGCATTCCATGAAACATGCCCAAAAAAGTTCAGTTCCAATATAAAATCTAGGAGAAGAATGTTAGTACGAAGAGCCACAGAAGCTCCATGTCCCCCTTCCCTAATGTTCTATTTCTAACGGCAAAAGTTTTCCTTCACCAAGAGTAGGAGAAAAAATTCCCACACCACGGGTGATGTGATTATGTCATGCAACTCTTGTTTAATCATGATATTGGATGAAAACTAGCTCTTCTCTAATAACCAAAAGAAAAGGACACATATGAGAAATAAAGCAACCAAGTTTAGAAGCAGAAAGCAATTACACATCCTACTATGCTATTTGTCCTTACATTGGATGGTTTGGTGTTTTGATGATCTCTACCTTATTAGTCGCGACTTCTGTATTTATTATCGTCTTCATTGCTGCTGCTACTCCTCGAATAGATAAAAGGAAAAATCAAAACATTTGTGTTTTAAAATACGAACGGCAACCTAATCAGGATATGAAGGGATACATACCCAATAAGTGAAAACCAAAAACCATAGGTTAAGAAGGAAGAGAAATATACCCAAAAAGCCCTAAGCTAGCTAAGAAAGGAGAGAGATCTACATCCTACCATTACATCCTACCATGAGTATTTCTCAATTTCACAAGCTAGCTAAGAAAGGAGATCTCTCTCTCTCTCTCTCTCAAAAGGATGAAAAGGTGGAGCTAGAAACTATCAAAGGATAGAGTGATGTGAAGGCAGTAATAGCTTCCCATCGTTTAATGTATTGGTCTCCGATCGCCCATATCGATATTGACAGTCATCGATAAAGGTCACTAACATGGTACAAATAAGGGCAAAAATGTAAAAATAAATGTATGATATCAGTGGTTTTAGGGCAAAACTGTCCGATCTAGGATGATATATGATCTAGTATCCGTTGATACACGTTTAAATTGGCGGGGATCAATTATGCTTGATCAAAATAGAACATGCCCGACCAATTGACACCCCTCCCCCCTAAAAACATCATTGATGTAAACTCTGGTAGTATTTTAGATTTTGGGTTTAAGAAAATGGATACTAAGAATGGGTTTGGGCTAGGAATTTATGGCCTGTGGTGGACTATGAAATATTAAATATGGTTCATGGAGCTTATATATTAATTAATCATTAATATTCATGTATATTGAATGATGTACATAAAACAGCCTCAGTAAAGTGGGAGTTTGGATAAAGCTGTCCACATTATCATGCTCCCCAAACCTCACAGCGGGAACCCCATGTATTGGATACATTGTTTTTCTTAATGTATTGAATGACATATAATCTTTACCAAAAAAAAAAATATGATATATAATTAATATGTAAAAGGGATCTCAACATCGCCCACCTTTGTTGACATCTCCAATTGATAAAGAAATATATTGAGGGGACTATATTGAAATAGGCACTACTTGTGTGATCAAGTTGATTCCAGTTCATCAAGTGGGTTCTAATGTGACCTCACCATTAATGAATGATTTGATTTAGTATTAAAAGAGAAAGAAAATGGATCAAACAAATGAAGAAGCTTTGCTGAATATGATCCAAATAAAAATTCATGACATATAAAATGAATCTCTTTACATGTAAAAGAATATATGTTAATGGAATTCAGAATTCCTCTCCTACAAAGACTGGATGAGAGCAGAAAAGAAATCCCAATACAGAATCCAATTCCAATCGATCAAAACTTCAAGACTCAAAATTTAAAAAGGAAAAAAAAAAAAAAATCAGTGAAAGATGTAAGTGAGAGCCAGGGCCAATAGCATAAGTATGTAAGCAATCCCTTGATCAATCGTCTCCCCTGCATCCACATCCCAAAACCAAATCCAAACTCAGTTCTGTTTCTAAAAATTGATAATTAAGATCAAGAATGAATTTTTCTTTCTTAGTATAGGAAGTAGGAGATGGAATTAATGAGAAAAAGAGTAAAAATTACCATTGCTGGAGGGTCCTGGAGCAGTAGTCTCAGAAGAAGGGGCGATGCCCTGTCCATTGGTGAGTTGCAGAAGCATCAAGAACACAGACCAGACAATTGGCGAACCCATGAGCGCCGCTCTTGCTGGATTCATTTTCACAAACAAAAGAATGGAAGAAAAATAAAAGGGGGAACGAAGAAGATTTTCTCTCCGATTACACAGGAGGGTAAGATGAATCAATGAGAGACCCAAAGAAACTCAGAGAGGGAGAGAGAGAGAGATGAGTTTGAAGATTAAAGTCAATGAGTGGATGTATATATGTATATTTGTTGGGGGTTGGATTGAAATTCTGAGAAGTTGCGTGAGAGTGGCCGAGTGGGGTTGAAGCAACGCGGAATTTGTCCTTAATTATAAATAAAAAGGGTAGCTTCCTCTCTTTCTCTCTCTCTCTCTCTCTCTCTCAATCTGAATAGAAGAAACGTTCTGATTTTACTATTTAGGATCGGAACTTTTGAAAGTCTAGAGGTTTGAAGAGTTGGGTGAGGGGCGGCTTGTTGACTAAGAATACCTTCCCATTGGTCCCCACCAACCCCAGTCTCTTTGTGTGGACTTGGATCATGTTTGCTTGTGCAATAGACAATTCTTTTTGGAGGCAGCTTCATGTGTCTCGTTGTGCATCTGGGGATGTGCATTCGGATTTGAGAATATTGGGAAAGGTGTTACTAAATACAAATTCTAGATGTAAATTGAATAATAATGACTTTAAATAGGTATATTTTTATCCCATTCACAACCCCATGGTTTTGATACACGAAATTAGGACGAGTATCGGTTGTACCCAAAACCAATATGGTATCGAAACTAATTGGTAATGGATTGGACAAAAATACCCTTGCTTTCTTTAAAGAAATGGATATGATATCGAAACGATAATTTTTTATTTTTACTTTTTTACCCCTAGTCTATTCCGTTTAATCGAACAGTTTCAATCAAATATTGGGATTGAAGACTTCCCAAATCGATACGGATCGCCTGATACTTAGAACCATGACAAAGGTGGAGGAAAACTTTCTCCAGATTTTATGCAAAATAGTTTAATTATTGGGATGTCATTATTTTCTCGATCTTTCCTTTCATTCTACAAAATATGGAATTCCTTAAGAATTAAGTATCCCATCCAACTAGCTATAATCCGAGGGTTGAGGAATTCTCTCTTCGCCATGTGTAAAGGAAAATTCAGTTTTTTCTTTACCAAAAGAAAATAAAATTCATTAATTATATATGTGACTAAGTACATCAATGTTTAGATTTGTGATGTCTATAAGTGAGAGTTTGGTAGTGATATTGGTAGCAACAAGTCGCATGAGTAGAACTACTTTGTTTGTAGGCATGAGCATGTAGGTTGGTATAGATGCAAAATTATGAACTTCAAGAAAAAGAGGGATTGCGCTCCAAGGCCATATTGTCGTAGTGCTGTCAAGAAGTGCGTGATCTTCCAGTTTTTTCTTAGTGGAAGGGTCTTATGATCACAATGAATTTTTCTTTTTCATTTCTATAAAGAGAAAGAGAAAAAGTCATGTTAAATTATTTTAAAAAAGAAGTATGAAAGACAATGTGGCCCCTACTCCCAAACACAAAGGGGACCATCTCGCCACTCATGAAGGGCAGAAATCTCACCCTTATCATCCTCTATTACAGAAGCCAAATTAATAGGAATCATATTGAAAACATAGTTTGTTTGAAATAGAATTAGTAGGTGATTAATACATTGACACAAATCTCCTTAAAATATAAAATTTTTAGTCTTAGCACCTATTGTATCTATATTTTTTAAGAAGAAAATTCATTCACAAGAAGAACGTGTACAACCTAAGGCCTCTCACAAGTTCATGGATCCAATGATTGAAATGTGGCCACTCTATCTTATACGAAATCAATAGGACCTTCTTTGTCGGTTTTTTTTTTTTTTTTTCAAATCAAACTCTCATGTATGTTTCTGTAAAACAAAAAATGTCTTTTTAAAGAACCCGAAAAAAATACTTCCAAAAAGCCTCTCATCAAATTGTTGAGTTGATCCTTACATAATCAATAATTCAATATCTAATTGTCCAAGAAATTTTTAGTCCAATAATCCCATCCTTTGATGAATATATATTTCAGTTTGCAATTCCGTGACAACTTCAACTAAGAAAGCAGTCTGAGGATTCAAAGGTATAAAAGTTTTTAACCTAGTGAGTCATGCACTATCAAATGTGGGACTTCAAATTTGACTTTGAATCATTCATTTATACAAATCCAGACTTTGGGGCTCATTTATAATCGTTTCCAGAATTTAGATTTTTTAATTCATTAAGCATTCCACCCTAGACTTCAAAAGTTTGCAGTTGACCCAGGATTAAAAAATATGATCGGATCAGATACAAGAGAATCAAATAGGATGGGCATTTTGGACTTTGTCAATTGGGGATGATAATGTAATGATGATGCAAGACTCCAATCGTTAGGTCAAACTACTGATTTTGGAGGTTCCCCACAAGTAGAAGCCCGACAACTCCAACTAGGACTCAATGAAGCCCTAATCATGGGCTCCAAGGGGATAAAAAATGTTGGACAGACTCACAAGAGTTGGTAGATTGGATGACTGAACTAGGGGTGTCAATCGGTCCGACCGGGCCGGGCTGAGCTGGTATTGGTTGGGCCTAATCGGGCTCGATCAATTTCTAGGGTTGCACCGTGAACGCCCGCTTAGCTAAACGGGCTTAGCTAGCACGAATATGGTATGGTTAATAATTGGACCGGTAGGTCTCAAGCTTTAATCGGGCCTTAACCAAGCTATAGATCTATTTAACTTTAAATAGGCTTTAAACGGATCCTCTTTAAAATTGGTCTCTTAAATGTGCTTGAAGAGGAATACCAATAAAATGAGGCAAAGTTGTGCATAACAAAAAAATATATCTCATAGTTAAAATGAATTAAGCCAAAGATGTACAAAATAACTAAATTACTAAAGTACTTGATCTTTAACCCACGAAACCTAAATCAATTAACCTATGCCTACATAACCCAAGTTTAGTAAGTTCAAATCAATTAAACTATGCATAAAAAAGATGAATGTTCATATAACAATTACCATCATCTCAATTGTACATATTACACACTCTTAGGACTAAATACAAATAGTATTAAAAAAATTAAAAAATACAAGTAGTATTAAAGGGGTTGGGCTAGGTCAAGCTTAAAGGAGTTGGTTCAAATCAAGCTTATAAATGTGTCAGGCCGATCGGGCACCCGTCGGGCTAAATGGTTGCACCGTGTACTACTTATTTATAAATGTGTAACCTGACATGTTTATTAATCGGGTCAATCTAGATTGGACCATAAATGTGTCGGGTTCGATTGGACCTACTGGTGCGGACTTAAAATTGACACCCCTAGATTATCCACACTCCCCTAGCCATGAAAACATTATGCTCTATTTTTTTTTATCCTCATAGCTCACATCCTAGCTAATAGAGCTAGGCATGAGAAGCTAAACAAAACCTTGGATGATGTTTTTCTCTTTCCTTGATGGCAAGAGAAGTTTTTCATTTCAGAATAATAACACCTGGTCTCTTCCCCGCATGGGTGATGGAAAACTTAGTCCAAAACATAAAACATGCCATTAACCATGAGCTCAAAGAACCCTCTAAGTCAATTAAATACAATCCTCTTTAACTAATAATAATAATAATAATAATAATAAATCAAACACAATCCTCTAAAATGTAGGTTTTTTTTTTTTTTTTTTTTTTTTTTTTTTTTTTCTTTTTTTTTGAGAACGCGGAATAAAGAAAGGGAAGTGAAATCAAATCAATACTAAACTAGAAATTTTTCTAATCATCACTTTATATGATTGAGTAACAATCTCCATAAATTTCTAAATTTTTTCTTATTAATTTTACTTTATTTGCAACTAAAACCCTTTTATTTAAAAAATAAATAAATATCATATCTGAAAATAAAAAGTACTAAATATAGTAAGTTTTTTAAATAGGTATAATAATCCTGATCATAAAACTTTTATTTTTCTTAGAGGAAATATCATTCCCCTCCCCTGAATTAGGAAAATAATCTTCTGTTTTTCTCATCCCTGTTTTTCCTTGTTTTGCTACCTGCAGAACACGACACGTGGACAACTTTAAGACCAACGCACCGGATGTAATAATCCTCATCCAATCTTGACCGTTGGTCTTAAAGTTGTCCACGTGTCGTGTTCTACAGGTAGCAAAACAAGGAAAAACAAGGATGAGAAAAACAAAGGATTTTGATCTCTGAATTATGGCCGAATATCAACTTGCATTTATGCTTTTTCAAAAATATCACTCACTTCCCTGTAAACACAGATTTCGATTTAACGTCCCCAATTGTTTGAAATGACTGTTAAGTCATCCAGATTTTCTCATAATATATAAACTACCCTCATAAATGTAAAAGATCCAATTATACCATATATGAACTGACCCATTCCATCACGGAAGAACTGCAACCCGACGAAATCGAAGACATCGACGATGACGATGAGCTCTTCTTCATCTTCTTCCACTCGAACGCATTCATCCCAAATCCATAAAGTCGTTGTTGCTACTGCGGCAACATTATCATTACTCTCTCATCCTCCAATTCCTCCATTTACTAGAATCTGAACATGAACACGGCATACCCATTCTCAGCACCATCAAACAAAGAGTTGTAAACGTCCCACGAAACCTGAATCGGGAACCCATCCACTTCAATCCTCTCATTCCCTCTAAACTTCCACTTTAATCGCTTCACCTACAAAATCCTCTTTCTATCGATGCTGAAATAGAGCCTGAGCTCATCCCCTGAACCTATTCTGCAATCAATAGAGATATCTTTGGTCTTGGAACGAAGAAGGGGATGAAAGAAATGGAGTTAAAGCTGAGCTTCTCTAGGGCTTCTGCAAGCAATGCCTTTCCCCTTCTTCGTTCGTTAAAACAGAACATCCCTTCCCTCAAGCAATGCCTTTCCTGCAAACCCATTTCAAGTTCTATCACTTCTGTTCCATCTTCACACTTAGGTCGATGGCAGGAATTTGTGGCCTCTGTTGCGTTCAACCCATCCGGAAATTTCGACCTCTCCGTCCATGATGAAGATGATGGTAAAAAAAACTTTTTTTTGAGTTTCCAATTGAATGCTTTTGTTACATTTACCTCTGTTTTCCTAGAGTTTTGGTTTCATTTCTGAAATTTCAGTTCAGTAAGAAATGAACAAGAATAGTTTTTCAATTTGGAATAAGGACTAGAAATCTGGGTGAAGAAGGTTTACTAGTAACTGTTGAGTTGAGAATTTTATAATCAAATCATACTAGTCAGTTGGGCTGATCTGTAATCGGCCTCTTAAATGGTTTCAAGTTTCTTTATCTGATCCAATTTGAAAGCTACTGTTTTACATTAAGATATCAGCATTGTACCAGGTTTATCTCAATGAATTCTAATTGACAGATACACCTAAAGTTCCACCTCCAATCCTGCAAAACCCTCTTTCTATCGATGCTGAAATAGAGCCTGAGCTCATCTCCTGAACCTACTCTTCAATCAATAGAGATATCTTTGGTCTTGGAACGAAGAAGGGGATGCAGAAAAAAAGAGGGCTGAGCGTGAAGAAAGGGGTTCTGGTCGACAAGTATGACAAAAGGGGTTTAGTTCATATGGGGTATAATGGGTATTTCACATGTATGAGGGTAGTTTAGGTATTATGAAAAAAATCTGACTGACTTAATAGCCATTTCAAACGGTTGGGAACGATAGATAGAATCTTTGTATTTTAGGGGACAGGAGTGATATTTCCTCTTTTTCTTAGATCAATTTCACTTTCATTTACTTACAAGTTACTACAGGCGGAGTCATAGCGGGCATCTTACGAATTATTAAAGATTATTCCTCTTATATTTATCTCCTTCTTCCTTCCAAATGAAGCTCTAAATAAATTGTTAAATTGGCTAGCAAGGGCAACAAGCAAATTTTAATAGTCACCTGGCATGCATTGTACCAAGTATAAACAGCCAAGAGGAATGGATTTGAGATAAACCAGAGTTTTCAAAAAAAAGAAAAAGGGGTGGGGGGGGGGGGCGTTTTAAGAAGTAGAGATTCATTTGTCAGTTTAAGAGGGTTGACACGATCAAGACCTTAATGCCACTTGCACTGCGGTTTTTAAAGTCAGAATTAGAGATTATCAATTTTGATTAACCTTGATTCTACTCGCATTGAATCCGATCGAATTAGGCTGAATTTGAGCAAGTTTGGATGATTATGAGACGAATATAATTGGAAACGATGGAGACCAATCCCATACAGAATTCCAAAGTTCTAAACCTTGCTTTACACACACATTAACTCAAACTGTACAAAATGGAGTTTCTAATGATTATATTTAAACTGTTTAGAGGTGAAATTAATTATCTTTAAATTGGGGGTCTCTAAGTTAACTAGATGAATGATCATGGAGACAACAATTTTTATTCTTTTCTATTTGAAATTTTCATGCTTTTTCCCCAGAATGTGAGTATGAGGATACATATTGGGCATATCTTTCTCAAGTCTTTTGAGTAAGTTCAAGTTTAGAGGATACATATGGGCATTGACTGTGTTTTAATCAGATGGACAGTCCAGCTTCAGCATATGATCCCAAGTCTTCAACATGTCTAGACTTACAGAATGGGTCTCTTTTGTATTAACAAATGGGTTTTCTTATTGACCCTCTCAAAGTAACATTTTTTTTTTTTGCATTTTTAGAATAATACAATTTTTCTCAATGAGAGTAAATATTATTACTTCAAATGCATACTAAAAAAATGTGCAAAATAATATTAGCTTTTGATAGTGACACAATGGTAAATCATTTTTAAATTATTTTTGAAACCCTTTTTATATCCCCAACATAAATAGTTTCTGGAAATAGGACAAAAAGATAATTAAATAAAAATGTCAATTTTTTTTTTCAATAAAAATAAAGTTGTCAAGTTCTAAATACAATTATGGAGGTATCATTTTAGATAATCCCTTAACAAATAAATTAAAGAATCAGATACAAATAATTTCTAAGATAGTCCAGTGCTTTTCAAAGTTGTTTACCTCTAAATAAATAATATGTTGCAAGTGAAAAACTTAAGAACTAAGGGCCCGTTTGATATAGAAACAACAGAAACATAAATTTCCGTTTCTAGAAACATAAACGGAATTGAAGGTGTTTAATAAGTCATATTTTTGGAAGTCGATAGTAACCAGGGAAAGAATGGCCACGAGTCGTTTCGGGAAATGGTGAAACAATAGAACTTGTTTCACCTGGGTCGTTTCTTGAACCATAAATGGATAGAAATTTCAATTTCTATTTCTAAAAATAAGTGAAACGAAATAGTTTTATCAAACGCTTTTTGTTCCGTTTCTGAACTCAGAAATGGCAAAAATGTGTTTCTTAAAACATTATCAAACAGGCCTAAGAAAACACGTAAAAGTACCCAACGATGAAGCAACTCTCTGGAATGTTAGAACTTTTTTATTTTTTGGAAAATTAATATTCGTTTACCAAAAAAAAAAAAAAAAGATCTCTCACTTTTCCATTATAATTTTATTTGTCTCATTAATTAAACAATGAGAAAAAGAGAACTTTTTCTCCAAAAAGAAAAAAAAAATTTTATTGCACAATTAAGGAAGAAGTACATGTGATACTTGTCCACATTGGCAAAAGATTCTCTTACTCCCATTATTATTAGTCGTCAAATGATAATCCAAGCATAATTAAATCCCTTACCCCCCATTTTATGCACCTTTCAACAATGAAAGATATATTTTTAATTGATTGGTGCATAGGATCATCATGTTCATATGATTTTCTACTATACATACTTAAATCAAACTTGTTTTTTCTACACAATTGTTAATGAGAGAATCTCCAGGCCATGTGGTAGGTCACATGGGGAGAAATTTTGAGAAAAGTACACCTAAAGGTCCCTTATTAAAATACAAAATTTCAGGCTAATATGAGTTTGCCAAATGGCAAAAGAAAATATTGAAATGTTTTCATTTCCTTTTTGGAAGAAAATATTTTCATTTTGGTAAAAAAATGGGGAGAGGGATAGGTATGCTGTCAAGGTATGGTAAATTAGCAGATAACACCAATGGAGGCACATGATAGAATATCATTCAGGAAGGATGTAAGGGTCATTTTAAAAAGAGGAAGAGAGAGAGAGACACTGCGGGTTCTAGCATACAGTATACTAGCAGCATATTCAACCTTTTCTCAAAATATAAATAAATAAATAGTTAAGTGATCCAAATGACTTTTGACTAAAATTACCAAAATCTCAAGTAGCAAGTGTGGGAGGGGGGGGGGTTGATTGAGATGATAGTGTCTCATCCAATATTCAAAACCTTTGAGAGATAATCTCCTATTCAAGGAGCCATGTGAAGAGTTGAGTTTAATAAATCAACTGCTAGATCAGTAGTGCATCACAAGAATCAGCCACATGTTCATGATTTGTTGTGAATTTTTCTTTTTTTAGTAGGATTTATTGTAAATTATAGCAATGACATGAGAGAAAGATGAATCTTTCACCAAACAAACAAATGTGATTCAACGTGGTGGGGTTCACGAACAGCCACAAATACCTCTATTGAAATAATCAAACTTGAAAATGTTAGGAGAAAATTGTAGAATGGAGTCGTGTCATCGGTCACTCTCTTAAGAATTGTATAGATACCCTTTATATAGTACAATCTGGCTAATAAGATTTAGTCTCCAAGATAAAATAGCTTCAATAAGCCATTCTTTTAATTGTTGTACCCACTTATTGGGTGGGTTATGCTTAATCAACCATAACCAGGACAAGATTATAGCGACACTTCTCAATGTGGTGAAAATTGGAAGCAGAAGAGAGTTTTGGGAGGGTATGTGAGAATGAGAGGGTTTAGAATAATTCTCTAGAGTGCCATGACGTCCTTCATTTATGGAGGAGAACTGCCCCTTGGAAACACATATTCAAATGAGCCAAAAAAATATGTTTCTTATAAAAAGAAGACACAGAAAACTAGTTAATACAAACATCCAAAGTGTTCTGGAAAGTGCGCAATGCAAAATCCCCGGCTAGTGTGAAATCAAACCCAAAACCTAAAAAACAAGAGAGCATATTGAGTCTTTTCTTCTAGGAACCATCCCCTTGTAATTCCTTTTATACAATATATAAACGTCACGCTACTTCTTCCATAAACAATGTGGACTAAAGAGTACCAATTCTTTACGTTATTAAAAGTAACATTGAGTTTAAACCTTGTCGGAGACGCACAACGGAAAAACATTTGAAATTTTTATTTTGAAGCTTCATCCGTAATAAATAAAACATGATCCATTTTGAGGCATAATGTTAGGCCTCTTTAACTCTAAATGATGTATCTTCAATGGTTATTCAATTCTACCAACCCCCCCACCCCCAAATAAAAAATTATTC
>NW_024870655.1:34864-66714 GCF_013358625.1 Macadamia integrifolia
TTGAGGGTTGGAGGGATGGGGGGAGGGGGAACTATAGGCTTCATACCTCCACACTTTACATAAGAAAATGCAGTTAAAAGAAGTCAAGAGATGTCGATAAAATGTCTGTAGAAATCAATGATTGCCTTGATATAGGAATGTGTTGTAGAAACGCAACATTAAAACGATGCAAAAGATAATGAAAAAAAAAAAACAAACAATGCATGCAGGTTTACAAGGTTCGGTAAGATTGCCTACATCCTCAGTGAGATAAGATTCTACTTCACTATCAATGGAGAATAGAATTACAATGCTAGTCCTTACACCTCTCAGTATTGCTTTAAATTACAGAAAAAGAAAACCTCGCTACAAATATATAGCGAAAAAATCTGAAAAGTACAAAACTGCCCTCAAATAAAAAATTCGATTGGGGGTTGTGCCCCCCTACACCTCCGCTATGCAGGGGAGGCCTCATGCCCTCCCTGCAACCCCCATGGCCCGCTTGCTGGTAAGTAGGACCGTCGTTCTATCCTGTCGAGATGCCTACACCAGTCCCCTGGATTAAACTACTACAAAATACAAGACATCGTACACCAACATGTGTTTAATTTTTTTTTGACATAAAATCACAGAAGTATTGGGGAAAAAGAGTATTCTCAAAAAAAAATTTGAACCAGGAAGATTGCTTCTACAGAAAAATAAATAAATAAATTAATGAATACATAGTATAAGCGTTTCATATTAGGGTATGTTATATTAGGGACTATCGAATGTAAGTTTGTTAAATGGTTTGATTTGGTGCAAGATATTTTAGGTGAAACCAAAATTGAATTGTTTAGTAAATAGTTTTAGATATTGCAACTGAAACAATTTATAAAGGGTTTCGGTTAAACAAATTTCTTAGGTCTTTTTTAATTTTTTATTTCAAACAGCTGTTATACCTTTAAATTTTTATTGAAATGGATGTCAAAAATTAACATTCAGTTGAATTGTTTATTGTTAAATGCTTTTTTTTAATAGTTGTTTAACGTAACCTTATTTTTTAATTGAAATAGATGTAAATTTAAGAGAAAATTCTACAAGACAGTGTTAAGACCAACTATGACATATGGGGCAGAATGCTACATAGTCAAAGAGAGTAATGTAGACAAGTTAGGCATAGCGGAGATGAAAATTTTTAAGGGGATGTGTGGTAAGAGAAAAAGAGATAGAGTAAAGAATGATTGTAGAATTGATTTGGAAATCGCATCAATCTAGGACAAGCTCCGCAAGAGCCGTTTGAGGTGGTATGGTCATATCCAACGAAGACCTCATGGATGCACTAGTAAGAAGGAGTGACCATATTCAAATAGAAGGTACTAAAAAGAGGAAGGGGCAAACCTAAAATGATTATAGGAGAAGCGATAAGAAAAGATACTCAAAAGCTAAGGCTCAACTCAAGTATTATTGCAAATAGAGTTGTTTGGAGCACAAAAACCTGTGTAGCTGACCCCTTTTAGGGGAATGTTCCCGAGATACTGCTCTGAATTTTGTTTTTACCTCGTTGTACGTGATTTTTCTTTTGTTACCTTTTAATGCATTTTCTTCCATTTAATATTTATGCTTCTATCAAATCCATATAGTCGACTCTATTTAATTGGGATAAGGTTATGGTTTTGTTGTTAAATGTAAACTTAACATATTGAATGGCTTAAACTTACTATGTATATATAAATTGGTTTATTGGTTTACTTAAACACTTACAAGTACACATGTGAAATGATAAATTTTTATCATCATTCAAAAGAAAAATATATGTTAGACTAAAGAAGATAAAAATATGTTATATTGCGGGGTTTGGGGAGGGTCAAAATGTACACAACCTTACACCCGCATCAAGAAACAATCTCTTTGTAGAGCAAGAATAAGGTTGTGTACATTTTGACCCTCCCAAAATCCATAGTGGTGGGAGAGTTTAGGTTGGAGGATGGGATAATTGTGCTTATAAAAATTGGGAGTTTTTTTATCGGGTACAAGTCATATTTCGAACCCATTTTGTTTCAAAAGACAGAAAAATAAATCATATTTATTCCGTCAAACCATTCTCCGGTCCATAAATTTTAAAATTTATATTTTAAGAAACAGTAGAAACATAATTCCTTGATCAAACACTTAAAGTATTTTTTCGTTTCTTAAAATAGAAAAACAGAAAAATGGGTTTCATGGAGTGTTATCAAACGTTGCCAAGGTTGTTCTGGAATGTTTTTTTGGGTTAAGGCTGTTCTGGAATCTGGGTTTTAAGCCTCTGGAATCTGAACACAGGAGGAGATATGAGGAAGTGACGAGAATCAATCATCTAAACCCTATCGACCTTTATAGAGAAAAAGTAAATGAAAAGCAGAAAAAGTCGAAATGTAAACAGAAAAGAAGTAACGAATAAGGAAGAAACCATTTTTTGGAACCTCCTGCTTTTTCCTCGCTTTCTTCCCCATGTGTCCATGTATCTGGAAGACAAAGACGCGACGGAAGAGTGGCTTTGGGGCCTTTCTAGGGGCGCAAATCGACTGGTTCCTTATCTTGGATCTCTCTGCTCTGCATTCAACAAGTGTATCTTCCTGAGTTGAATCTCGATTCCTCCGCAGATGGGTTTCTGTTCAAATCACCATCATTAATATAAAAGAAACTCAGAAAAGTTAAAAAGGAATCCCAATTCCCTTTCTCTCTTTTTCTCTCCATCGGGGAATCAATCCAAAAGCTATACCCAATTGTAATTCGACCTCCTCATTTTCCCAGCTTTTCCTCCACCATTCCTTCCTATATAACCCATATAATCTCTATTGCTCAACAAGATCAACAAGAAGGAGAAGAAGAAGAAGAAGCAGGGGAGAAGAGATGTGTTATCCAGGTCTTCTTCAAGGTCGATGGTACGTAATGCGACAGCCATTAGCGGTGGAGGAAGTGAGTCCCCCAGCGCCGACAATTGCAGTTCCGGCAGTAGTGGCTGGTGCTAGGAGTGGGAGTGACAGTGGCAGTGGAGAATCAGGATCACCATCACTCTCGACTTCACCGAAGCAGTGTGTATGTTCTCCGACGAGGCATCCGGGTTCCTTCCGGTGTCGGCAACACCAAACCGAGTACAGGTGGGTTAGACGGATGAGAAGACCCAAGTCCTCTGCAACTTCAAATCTTTCATCATCTCAGATTTTCAGTGTATGCGTAAGTAATTAAGTAGGGAGGATGACTTTCCCCTCTCTGTTGAAATGAAAGAAGAAATTGTTCCATCTTCAATGAATGATCAGATCAATCTCAAACTTCCATGTTCACCTGTATATTTGATGATAGTGGGATTGGGGTGTTTCGACTTTGAATTAATGTCACAATCTTTTCCTTTTGAGGCTCCAATTTAGGACTTCGAACTGTGTTGAAATCTTCTGCAATTCCGATTTCGTACAATTCCGTGCAATATCACCTTCTGACGGTGACATGTGTATCGATACCAATACAATGGTCCAGATCTAATACAACTAATAAAACATTAAATCATTGAAGAGGTATTTAAATCAGATCTGGACCATTGTATTGGTATCAATACACGTGTCACCGATTGAAAGTGGTATTGCACGAAATTGTACGATATCGGAATTGCAGACGATTTTTTTCCCGAAGAACTTCCATGATTTTGTATCTCCTACTAGAATTTACTAAATCCCTGAAATGCTGTGTGTGGCTTTGTCTTCCATTATTTTGGAGAATCTTTTTGTTCTTAGGCTAGTTCATGTCTTCCACTAGAATTGCCTTTCACAGAATCTGAGGTTTTTTCTTTTTTTGGTAAAACAGAATGTGAGGTTAAGGCATTCAGTACAACGACGAATTAATCAAAACAAAACTGTACGATTAGGTATCTAACCCTTTTCACTTGATTCCCAATCACATGCTAATTACTGATTATGCGGTTATGCCATAAAATAGAGGTGGCTTAGCCTTTTCTAGCCCGGACCAAGTTTTTGTAAAGAAGGTGGTTGGATACATGGTTTTAGTACATGGTCCGCTTCTGGTCCGGACATCTGCTTTAGACTAGATGGATGACCTCGTCGGGCTTAGGCCACTCGTTAGGACTCCATCATTCTGAGATCGTTACCCATTCGGCCTCATCTAGGCATGTCCCTAATGGTTGTATATTTTTATCATAACAGAGAACTAAAAAGTGGTGATTATTGAAGAGCTCTGAGTGGGAGTTGCCGAGAGGATGAGTGGAGGAAGAATGAGAACACATTCACTGCTATGTTCATTCGGCCAAATTTCAGCACTATCCCATTTTAAAACTGCCTGGTCACGTGGACTTGCACCCAGATACATGGGCGTGCAAAACTGCACACTGCCTGTGAAATAAAAAATTTTATTCATGTTGATACCCTACACGTTCTCTCATTGACCCCCCAAACTGATGCAGCTCATCCATGTTGATGCCCCCTTCACAGCTTCACCTACTCTCATTAGCCCCCACACCGGTGAAACATGTGACCCAGCCAGCAATCTCTTCCTCAAATTTCATTTTCTTTTCTAAACCAATTTCACTTTCCTTTCCTTTTTTTACTTCAACCAGAGGGAACTTGAATAAGAAAGATCAAAAACGGATAATGGGCAGAGTCGCAGAGACAACATGACCCTTGCTCGGCTTCCAAGAAGAGTTACATAGTGTATGGACTTATTTTTTGGGTGCTATACAGTATGAACTTGACCGGCATTCAAATGATCACCCTTTTTTTTTTTTTTAATTATTGATAATAATTAAAATGATCAGTAAACCCTAGCATTTTCTGCAGAAAATTATCCAGCCATCTATTCATCAATTCAAAAATTAGGAATATATCATCTCCAATCCACCCCCACCACCCCACCAGAAAAAAAAAAATCGAAGGTTAGGAATATGTAGAGATACAAAGGTTGGCTGGAGTTCCAAAATCTGACAATTTAAACCCAGTTCCATCATGCAACAGTGCTGAAGCATCAGAACCCAGAACCATATTTCTAATCCATTAAGCTAAAGCATAATCCTTATTCCCGATCATGATCTGATACAGATCCTACCCGTTTCATTCTGCATTCATGATGACAACTATCTTTTTTTTCTTTTTTTCAGAAAACTTGAAATTAAAATAAACTGAAGGCAGCAAATAAAGGTGCTTAAAGTGTAAAATGAAGGTCATCAAAGGACCTTACATGTCGTACGTAGGTTTTAACTTCCCACTCACTCCTACACTTTTTCTGATCAACAAAGATACAATACACACATATGTACCAACTGAGTGTTTTTCATCAAACTAATACTTACAGACTGATCTGCTACAGACCACAAGGCATATGTTTTATATAGCAGGGAGGCACCATCATAATCAAACATTCGAACTTTCTATCAATTCTTCAAGTCATTGTCAGATAATATGCAGGCTTTACAGACATTCCTCGCAATCACTGAGCAGATCAACAACTCATGAATTAGTGAAGAAAGGTGCATTCCATGTACTACTACTGATCAACATGATGCAATTTACCAGAAAAAAAAAAATCAACATGATGCAGATCGCATGCAGCTATGTATAGAAGAGATGTTTGTCAACATATGTAGCTGTAATATTCATGAATATCCACTGATTTGGAGTCATTTATTTAGAAGGCCAGCCTCAAAGCTGCAAGTTATTGGTTGCATACAAACAATATTGAAGCAGATGGATTTAGTCCAATTCAATTGGCTTGAAGGATAAGTTGGTCAATGGATCCTTTCAATGGCTAGGCGAGTTAATGTGAACAAATTATTTTGCAGTGAGATGTCAGTGGTGAGCTCTAGCAACAATTACAACAAAGTGACATTGATCAAAAGATAAATAAGAAAATAAGAAGGATAACATCAACAAAATGATTCCTCACCTGAGGATAGCAATTTTGCCGAACAATTGTCTCGTTATCTGTATCCACAATTACTTCGCATGATACTTTTGTCTGAGAGATTTTTTGAGGGAGGGAGGGGGTGGGAAGACACAAACGATTCAACATGGTCAGAATATCTCACTAGTACATCCTACTTAAGAAAGAACCAAATTGAAAGAAATAAAAAACACCAAATATAATTTCAGTTGCACTGCATCTGACATCTGGCAAAGTTTGGGAATAAGTGTTTTTGATTGTGACAATTAATTGACAGTAGCAGTGAGGGTCTTGGAAATAAGACATTGGTAAGTATTGTACCCAACATTCAACATTGTCTTTACAAATATGATGAATTCAAAAGTTGTATGGTGACTTCTAATCTTGGGTACTTACAGATACTGTAGGCTATGTTTGGTTGCAAGGGGAATTTAAGGGAAGGGAAGTGTAATTTTCATATTTAAAAGATAAATGTTTCTAATCATTACCTCATGTGACTATATCATTAACTTCAAATTATTCCATATTTGGTTATTAAATTTCACTTCACCTTGTATCCAAAACCCTTTGATATAATATGTAAAATAAAAATGACATGCAAAATGTGTCATTACTAAATACAGCTAAGAAAATTGAAGTAGTTTATACAATCACATGGTGATGCCGAACCGGATTCCAATAGACTGAAATCGGATCGCTTAGGGCCCACTTAACACTCAATAAAACAAAGGCAACACCCAATAACAATTGTATTGAAATAAAGCTTCAACTAAATGGCAGAATTGTAATTAAGCTGAAGTTATAAAGGGGGTGGCAGAATTGTAAATAACCAGATTAGTTAATGAGCTATTTGGGAGATGGGACCTAAAGGGAATTGACGATTATTGGATGGGGATAAATTAGGAAACACAATATGAGTTTAGGACATGAGAGAATTAGAGACAAGGAGAAGGGCATAACTGGAAATCAGGATGCAAAAGAAATAAAGCAAACTCATGACTCTTTCTTCAATCCTGCGTCAGAACCAGAAAAGAGGGCAGCTTCGATACTTTTGATGGAGCTCTCTCACACCAACATGGATAGACCTTGGGCTTGGAAGGAAGAATCGCAGCTCACAGATCTTGTGATTCCAGCCGAAGTCCAGCCAAAACAGGAAGTGAAAAGAAGGAGTTTCCTCTCTGATATCAGGACTGGCGGAGGGTTTCAGAACCAGATCTGAATCTGAGTTTGATTTCTCAGAACAGAACAAAGTCTTGGATGTAATACTCCAGGTTTTTGATCGCCTGTAGGTAGGAAACCTTCGATCAAGGTCTTGGTCCAAGTAGTTCAAGAATGAAGGAGGTCGACCCACTTATTTGGGGCTGCAACCATCGCCCAGAAACAGAGAAAGAGAGCAGGGAAAAAAAAAATAACAAAGAAGAAGAAGAAGAAGAATAGAGAAAAGATGAAGAAGAAAAGAAAGAAGAAGAAACAAGAGTGGAGAGAAGATTTCAGAGAGTCAGGGAGGGGGAAAACAGCCCACGGCAGCCATGGTTTTCATATCAAATCTCTATTCATCAAAACTTCAAATCTCCAAACTGAGTTCTTCTCTATTACATGACTAATATAAAGGAAAAATCAAATAATTAATGGAAACTACTTGAAAATGGAAACTAATCTAAAATTAGAAACTAACTAATACAAAAGAAATTGTTTCTAAATCCAAAGAGAATCAAATCAAAAGATTTTTTTTTTTTTATGTCCATCGTACAACTGCATCAGCTCTCCTGGTCTTAAAAGAACTCGACTCCATCGAGTTAGGTCGTGCTCCCAAGATTCCCTTGTAAATCGCTCGCTGATGAGGTGGCACATATCTCGAAACAGAAGGGAGCATAACTCCAAGAGGAAGGAGAGTAGGCTGATGTGTCACTGGAGTAGGAGTCGGTCGACGACGTGGCATGTCTGATAATGCATGTGGCCTCATTAAGTACATACAACCTCCTTGCTTCACCTTGATGGTGTTCCGTGCGCCATCATAGAGAATGCCTGCATGTCGCTACCAAGGTCGCCCNAAGAGGAGATCTCTCTCGATTTCGAATTGAGACTCACTCCCCTAGGGTAGGCTATGGGGGACAGGTGTCCCGATCTCTTGTTAAAAATGAGTCGGCTCATCCTCCTCGACTGCTTACCGCTCGAGAGTGGGAGAGTGCTTCTTGCTCTAATCCTTAGGCGGTGGGCCCGTTTGCTACGATATGACACCAACTACTGCTTTTGGTTATGGACCCGGACCTAGTCTCACAAACCGGATTTGGCTCTACAAAGAGCATGCATCAAAAGATGCAAACGAAATCCTTCAAGGAGAAAACCATTTCTCAAATTTAAGAACTCATCTAATATGACGCAAGGCTCTTCGAGCCTTTTAATTCCAATAAAAAATTAGAAAATTTATATTTTTTGTTAGTTAAGAGAGACAAAGATGAATACTTTATCATAAAATCCAAAATTTCAAAAGGGGCTTAACTACTTGATCTCCGGAGATGATTTTGTGTCTACGATGGGGGTTTCGATCATTGTCCTTGGAGAAACCAAAACATGCAAGTTTCAGAACCTAATATGTTTCCTTGAGAGGAAGATTTGTCAGAGGGTTCTCATGGCTTCAAAGGTGAGTAACTGAAGTGAAGCACATAGAAAAAGACTGTGAAGTCGGGTTTGGGTTTTTCCAGAGTTAGATTAAGTTTTAGTGTTGAGTATATGCATTTGGCCAACCAAACGGGTTGGTTGTTCATGATCGTAGGATTAGAAAAAGTCATTTGTTGATATTTGAAAGCTAGGTGGAGGATGGTTGGAGCATCTATCGTTGGAGAGGAGCTGAATCCTTAATAATGAATTTCAGACTTATAGTTGTTTTGAACATCAGATGGAGATATTTGAAGTTTTGTGCTGTGTGAATTCCTTACCATACGTTTCTTTTTTTACTATGTTTTATCAATTTTTTTTTTCCCCAAACCAATAGTTAGCAAATACCTGTATTCAAACGTTTTAGTAAAAAACCCTAATTAGCTGTATAGAACCAAACATACGGTTTTATTCACATATTTTAAGGGTCGAAGTATTATATACGAATAATAAGCGTATAGTACGTAAAAACAAAAATATGCCCATTAACCCAAATGCCGACCATACGCACCCCGTAATGGCGTAATCCATTCGAAGGAGAAAACCCGGAATCTCTGACTGCGCACCCTCTCGTTCTTCGATTTTCTAGTCTCTGTTCCCGGCGGTCGGCGATCAAGTGCGAGCGTCGAAGGAGAAAACCCCAAATCATCCCCTTGCTCACTTCCTCTTCTCCTTTTCTCTTCCCATCGAGGGCGATTGCAGCGGCGGGAGGGCATTTACAGCAGCCTTCTTCTTCTCCGTCTCCGTTCGGCTATCGAGTGGTATATTGATCTCTCTCTCTCTATTTCTCTATCCTCTGTGAATGTATGCAATCAAGTTGGGGTCTTGTGACCTAGGCTCCAATGTGGGTTTGAAATGATTTGTTTTAGAGACACAAGATGAGTGGGTGCATCCTGCTTCTTCCTTTTCCAGTCTGTGACAATGTCTCCTTTGACCCGCCCCCGTGGGGTTGGGTACTGAATATCAAAGGTCTCAGGGTATTGTATCGTAGGCTAGAAACATCAATTTATGCTTCAGATTGACTTGCAAACATGAGAACAACGTTAAACAGTACATCTGTCAATGAGAACTTAAGGCTAGGTTGTGGGCAATCAGTGTTTGATAAAATAAACTTTATTTAGGATGCTGATTGGAGTTGAATACTTATGCTTTCAAGAATTTTCTAGTGATAAAAATTCTTTTTGAAAGTCACTGATCTCATTGAGTTTATGTTAGCACATTGGTAGACTACATTAATCTTGCTGTGTTTTTGTTTCTTGTCTTGTTTATATTTACCTCATTGTTGTTGAAATTAACATTCCTCTGCTTAAATCATCCATTCCCTTGATATGGCACAACTTATAAACATTCACCTTAGATTTTAGTGGGCAAACAATCAGTTTTAGTTCATTTAATGCCAAAATAAACCCGTACTTTTGCTCCCAGATTTTTACGGAACAACCGTATTAAACATGTACTGATGCGGAACCGGATTCCAATAGACTGAAATCGGATCGGTTAGGGCCCACTTAACACTCAATAAAACAAAGGCAACACTCAATAACAATTGTATCGAAATAAAGCTTCAACTAAATGGTAGAATTGTAATTAAGCTGAAGTTATAAAGGGGGTGGCAGAATTGTAAATAACCAGATTAGTTAATGAGCTATTTGGGAGATGGGACCTAAAGGGAATTGACGATTATTGGATGGGGATAAATTAGGAAACACAATATGAGTTTAGGACATGAGAGAATTAGAGACAAGGAGAAGGGCATAACTGGAAATCAGGATGCAAAAGAAATAAAGCAAACTCATGACTCTTTCTTCAATCCTGCGTCAGAACCAGAAAAGAGGGCAGCTTCGATACTTTTGATGGAGCTCTCTCACTCCAGCATAGATAGACCTTGGGCTTGGAAGGAAGAATCGCAGCTCACAGATCTTGTGATTCCAGCCGAAGTCCAGCCAAAACAGGAAGTGAAAAGAAGGAGTTTCCTCTCTGATATCAGGACTGGCGGAGGGTTTCAGAACCAGATCTGAATCTGAGTTTGATTTCTCAGAACAGAACAAAGTCTTGGATGTAATACTCCAGGTTTTTGATCGCCTGTAGGTAGGAAACCTTCGATCAAGGTCTTGGTCCAAGTAGTTCAAGAATGAAGGAGGTCGACCCACTTATTTGGGGCTGCAACCATCGCCCAGAAACAGAGAAAGAGAGCAGGGAAAAAAAAAATAACAAAGAAGAAGAAGAAGAAGAATAGAGAAAAGATGAAGAAGAAAAGAAAGAAGAAGAAACAAGAGTGGAGGGAAGATTTCAGAGAGTCAGGGAGGGGGAAAACAGCCCACGGCAGCCATGGTTTTCATATCAAATCTCTATTCATCAAAACTTCCAATCTCCAAACTGAGTTCTTCTCTATTACATGACTAATATAAAGGAAAAATCAAATAATTAATGGAAACTACTTGAAAATGGAAACTAATCTAAAATTAGAAACTAACTAATACAAAAGAAATTGTTTCTAAATCCAAAGAGAATCAAATCAAAAGATTTTTTTTTTTTTATGTCCATCGTACAACTGCATCAGCTCTCCTGGTCTTAAAAGAACTCGACTCCATCGAGTTAGGTCGTGCTCCCAAGATTCCCTTGTAAATCGCTCGCTGATGAGGTGGCACATATCTCGAAACAGAAGGGAGCATAACTCCAAGAGGAGAGAGAGTAGGTTGATGTGTCACTAGAGTAGGAGTCAGTCGACGACGTGGCATGTCTGATAATGCATGTGGCCTCATTAAGTACATACGACCTCCTTGCTTCACCTTGATGGTGTTCCGTGCGCCATCATAGAGAATGCCTGCATGTCGCTACCAAGGTCGCCCTAGAAGAATGTCGCAGTGTGCCAATGGGGTGACTAAACAGGTGACATGGTACTGTAGTGGCCCAAACTGTAGATGTACTCGAACAACTACAGTGGCCTCTTCTCGAGCTATGGGTCCAAAATCTCACACGTGAATCTTCTTGAAAAGCTGCTTCTGTGGAAGGTTGTGTGCTCGAACAAATTCATCAGATATAAAATTTGCTTCTGCCCCAGTATCAACAATTGCATGAACATCAATAGGGTCGGAGCCGTGCAGGAGAGTACCCTTCTGTCTGAAGAGAGGAGCCTTATCAACTAGTCTATTCGAAAAGGATGAAAGGCTAGCTGAATGAGCTTCTACATCTTCATCTTCATCATCGACAATATCATCGTCCTCGAGGGGATAAGGATATAAATAAGATTTATCTTCATTCTTCTCTGTCGACTGCTTCTCTGCTACATTCACAGAACGAGTCCTGTTGGAACACCTGTTGGAATAGTGACCCTTCTCGCCACAACTATGGCATATGATATTCTTCACCCCAACACTATCCTTGTTGAATTCTGACTTTTTTCTTCAACTTTGCGAGCTTCAGGCTTCTTTTCCTCCATACGTGGTGGAGGTCTATAAACTGAATAAGTCTTGAACATACCCTTCCAATAAATGGACTTCTCCAACTGTCTTGGCATGAGCCGCTGCCACATCAATAGACCTGAAATCAGTGTTAACCAACTCAAGTTGAATCTCAGTACTTAACCCACTGATATATCGCATCACCCGTTGCTGGTCTGTTTCCTGAAGTCGAAACCTTGAAGACAGTTTGTGGAATTCGAGGGTGTAGGAATCCATATCGTTGTTCCCTTGTTGCAAGTTAAGTAATTTATGGAACATTACCTTTTCATAATTAAGAGGAACAAATTTTTCAGTCAGGATCTGCTTCATGACCTCCCAATTGGTAACGAGTCCAAGTCTTCTGACAAACCTTGCATGGATTACATTATCCCACCATGAACATGCACACTCAATAAACTTGGTGATGATGAGTTCACACTTCTTCATGTCTGGAAGAGACATACGCAAAAATTCTCTCCACTTTGGTAAGCCAGTCGAGAAATTCCTCAGGTCCCTTTTCACCACTGAACTCGGGAACCTCAACTTTGATACCATAATCTCTGTCAGAAAATTGCCAGGTAACATCCTGTGGAACAACTGGATCAAGTTGCTACCTCTGAGGTGTATCTTCGATCCGTAAAGTGTTGAGCTGAAGAGGTAATGTAGAGGATCTTTCTTCAGCTCGCTTGTCAGACCTCTTCATAAAGGCAATCATCTCTTTCATAAACTTGCCAAACTTGGCTTCAGTCCTCTCAAGCCTAGCATCAGTATTCTATTGGTTCTCGGCTAACTCGCAATACAATTTGTGCAACTCAGCATTGGTGATGTGACTTGCCATGGTTAGAAAATTACAGAAAAATTTGCTCTGAAACCACTTGATGCCGAACCGGATTCCAATAGACTGAAATCGGATCGCTTAGGGCCCACTTAACACTCAATAAAACAAAGGCAACACCCAATAACAATTGTATTGAAATAAAGCTTCAACTAAATGGCAGAATTGTAATTAAGCTGAAGTTATAAAGGGGGTGGCAGAATTGTAAATAACCAGACTAGTTAATGAGCTATTTGGGAGATGGGACCTAAAGGGAATTGACGATTATTGGATGGGGATAAATTAGGAAACACAATATGAGTTTAGGACATGAGAGAATTAGAGACAAGGAGAAGGGCATAACTGGAAATCAGGATGCAAAAGAAATAAAGCAAACTCATGACTCTTTCTTCAATCCTGCGTCAGAACCAGAAAAGAGGGCAGCTTCGATACTTTTGATGGAGCTCTCTCACACCAGCATAGATAGACCTTGGGCTTGGAAGGAAGAATCGCAGCTCACAGATCTTGTGATTCCAGCCGAAGTCCAGCCAAAACAGGAAGTGAAAAGAAGGAGTTTCCTCTCTGATATCAGGACTGGCGGAGGGTTTCAGAACCAGATCTGAATCTGAGTTTGATTTCTCAGAACAGAACAAAGTCTTGGATGTAATACTCCAGGTTTTTGATCGCCTGTAGGTAGGAAACCTTCGATCAAGGTCTTGGTCCAAGTAGTTCAAGAATGAAGGAGGTCGACCCACTTATTTGGGGCTGCAACCATCGCCCAGAAACAGAGAAAGAGAGCAGGGAAAAAAAAAATAACAAAGAAGAAGAGGAAGAATAGAGAAAAGATGAAGAAGAAAAGAAAGAAGAAGAAACAAGAGTGGAGAGAAGATTTCAGATAGTCAGGGAGGGGGAAAACAACCCACGGCAGCCATGGTTTTCATATCAAATCTCTATTCATCAAAACTTCAAATCTCCAAACTGAGTTCTTCTCTATTACATGACTAATATAAAGGAAAAATCAAATAATTAATGGAAACTACTTGAAAATGAAAACTAATCTAAAATTAGAAACTAAATAATACAAAAAAAATTGTTTCTAAATCCAAAGAGAATCAAAATCAGGCATTTCAAATTCCACTGGCAAGAATTTTAGTCAACTTAATTTACAGGCCTATAGCAGGATAAAAGAAAAGGGATCACCACTCTCATCAACAGTTATTCCTTGTGGTACTCATTGAACAGCATACCATATCCTATCAGAAGCTTATCCCCAAGAAGAGGTACTACACAAGTGAACAGTAACAAAGACTTAACCACTGAATTAGGTAATTACCAGATCAAACTGTCCCTAGACCAATCTTGGCTACCTCATTGAACTGGGTCAGGAGCGCAGAAATGATTAATTGAAAACTGCCTCTCTCATTCAACTGTGTTGGAGCATGGGACCACATTGAACAGGTGCAACTAGCCAATTTGTTGCGAGCCACCTAGTTTTCATTATTACACCCTTGCCAAGGTTTTAAGAACAAAAAGACACTACCTGACAAGGTCTTGAGTCCTTTGGTCACCCTCCCTCAACTTCGGCTCTCCAATCACAAACTCTCTCCATCACAGGAGAGTGGACAAAAAGAATAGGGTAAAGATACTGCTATAGAAGACAAAGAGCATGATGATTAAATAGACAACGGAGGAACAAAAGTGGGATGCCCCAATCCTCCAACTGACTAAGATATGTTTCACTCTTATGTAATTTGATCTATTCCTTTGCGTGTGTGTGTGTATGGTTGGGATTTACTCCTTCTGCAATTGTTTTCTCCCTAATGCTTAGTTGTGAATCTATCATCTAGACATTAACTTAGGCTCCCAAAAGGCTGGAGTTGGGGTTCTAATGATCTGTGGACTGATAGCACCTTTGGCAACAGTAATGTCTACAGTGGAGCAGAAATCCCCCACAATTTTAGTTTTAGAACCAACATACGAGTAAAGTAGAGGTACCTTTGCAGACAGTTTTCCACTCATTTTCTCAACAGTTTGACACCATCTGAAGTGATAAAGAATCAATTGTCACTCCGTTACTAATGAGTGAAGATCGTGGTCTTAACCCGTCATATAACTCAAAAGAATTAGTGCAAGCCAGGCTCGCTTAACACACATCAATTCATAAAAGAGCTTATTATAACCCAACTTTTTCTGTCGCATTGCATGTTAATGCCTAATGGTCAACAACTGCCTAGAGCAGTTGGTGAAGCTGTGGTGTGCTAAGCCTCCTGGCCGTTACCCACCCCCCCCCCCCTTTTTCCATAGAGTAGGTACTGATAAAAAAAGATGCCTAATGGTGCATGTTCATCAGTCCTATGGTCTAATAATATGCTTAAATGCCTGAACATTCTAATGGAAAGGTTCATAAGCATTCCCTAAACTGTGTGCACTATCACAATTCAAAATCCTCAATTCGAAATATGTTAGCTCAACAAAGATTAAAAGAAAATGGAGTCCATGTCCTTGTAAAATCACTACCATATAAACCTGATAACAACACCTTCCTCAGGATCAAGATTCTCAATGCACAAGTACATCAGCACAATGAAGATCACGACAAAATGTGAATCTAGAGGATCTCCTCATTGACCCAGACCCATGGAAATTATTTTTTTTCCCCCTCATTTACTCACTAAACATCTAAATACCTAAGGCCAACTATAAGGTACCCAACTAGCAGGGAGAAGGAACTATAACCAAATAGATATTTTTAAAGAAAACTTCTTTCCTGTCTTCCATACAATTAGCTACTCAAGCATGCATATAAGGATGTGGATAATTGCAAATCTGAATGAATTTTACAATTCTACGAGAAAAAGGAACGAATGAATCCTAAAAAAGGTAAAGTTTGTATCACAAGCAGTTTCCAAACTGTGCCCATCTCGATCGGAAGCTATGACACAAAAACATATCAGCAGAATTAGGATCCTCTGTCATAAGGACTTCCTCGAACCCTCTCAGTGAAAATTACACCCCATTTTCCCAATCAAATCGGATAAAAAAAGAATAGCAATTACTAAAAAAGTTGCAGAGGAGATGGATCACGGATCAAATATTGCAAGTAATTACCTGAAGCGGAAAATCAAAGAAGAAAAGGCCAAGTTGTCCTCGGACTTGCGTAAGAGTCTCAAAAGGAATTCGACCTCGAGCCAAATCTTTAAGCAAGTGAAACACATCGTAAACCTCAATCCGTTGGAGCTGAAGCGTGGCGTCGACCAAGGAAGAACCTCTGGCCCTCAGATGGCCGCCATGGGAGGTGACAAAGCCAAGCTGTCTCCCACGGTACGAAAAGGCGACGACGAGAGAGCGGTAGTCGAGGGAGAAGAAGTCTGGATTACGGACCTTGATGGTGATAGGCATGGAGATGTCGAGGGAGACAGTCGGGATGGTGTGAACATGGACATGGTTGAGACGGAGGTCAACCACGCTGACGACGGGATCGGAAGGCCAGAGGAAGAAGATCACCAGGCAGAGCAGGACAACAGAGGAGCCGTAGAGGAGATTACGCCGGAGGGAGTGGCAGATGCTTGAACGGCGGTGATATACAGGGAGGAGTATGTACTGTTGTTGGCTCTGCGGTGGTGGTTGATATTGGTAATGATGGTTGTTTTGTTGACGACGATCGTACTCTGCGGGCTCCGGTGGCACCGGAGAGTAGTACACCGGCTCGCCCTTCGCTTCCATGTTTCCTAATGAATTGCTGCGAAGGGTTTCGGTGTTTTAACTTTTAATCTCTCCAAAAGGTATGGTGACGACGTGGCAACGTCAATTCTTATTTGATACATGGGGTGGTGAGTCTGGTGACTGGTAATGCTAACTTTGTTTCCAAGGATCAGCTTCTTGGTATTCAAGGGAAACACGTTTCCCATGAATAAGAGCTGACGCTGGGAGATCGATAACGGGGTCCCACATCATCAAGGTCGGATGAGCTTTAACCATTTGATCTCCAAACCCCTACTTGTTGCACTGAATGAACGACTGGGATCATTCAAATATGCTCATCCCATTTATGCAAATATACTTTTTTTCCCCTATTACTTTGTAAGGAACTGCCTAAGGAACTTTATTCACGCACAATAGAGGGGAAAGGGGAAAAGGGAAAAGGGAAAAGGAAAAAGATGTTGGGAGAATGATACAAAGAAGGAGATACATGTGACAAGAGTTGATCTTTAGATCATCCACTCCTGATGCTTGCTCTTGAAGTGGAGGCTGCAAACCATACAAGTGTGCGAGGTAAATGGGAGTGTGCATAGAAACATCTTCATTGCACGGGTGGAGAAGATGTAGGCACCGTTTGATAACGTTTCTATTGTTTTTGTATCTAGAAACAGTAAAAATAGTTTTTCACGTTTTTAGAAACAAAAACAAATTTTTTGGTGTTTGATAAACATGTTTCTTGAAACGTTTTTAGTAAACATAATGCCACTAAAAACCCCAATAGTATCATCAGATGCCCAAAAGGGAGATAGGGTTCGATTGCATCTTTTTAGGTTTAAATAATTGAGAGATTTATGAGCACAACAACTTTTTTTTCTTCTCTTAAATTCGTTTTTAGAAACGACGAAATAAGTCCGACTTGTTTCGTCAAATCAAAGTCGTTTCTAGAATTGTAAATATGTATAAATTTTGATTTATGTTTCTAAAAATGAGTGAAACATAACAATTTTATCAAATGTTTTTTAGGTTGTTTCTCTATTTCTGAAAATAAAAAAAACATAGAAATGGTAGAAACAGAACGTTATCAAATGGTGCCGTAATTTTTTCGACCGTATCTGGCATAGGCAATGCCAAAAATATGTATACTCTTTTTTTATTAGAACAAAATCACCATATTTTTATCAAAAACTAAAAGAAAAAGTTTCCCTAAAAAAGGCAAACATACCTCAACGGCGGAATATCAATTTTGGGGGAATTGTCAATTATGAGATGATGATCTCTGTGACTGGACTTCTCGTAGTTTTATTTTTTATTTTTTTTAATCGAGAAAACAAAAGGGGGAATCTTACTAGCTGTTACGAACATTTACAAAATTGGCATGATCTACCGGTTGCCATTGTTTCTTCCGCGATGAAAGCAAAGAGAGATACCTACTCTGAGTGAGGTAGCAGCCTACATGGTACATCATCCATTGATTTATATATAAACAAAAGGAGAGGAGTCGTACTTAAAGGCCACCAAAAATTACGTAAATCAAAACAGAGGTTTTGGACTATCTCTGAGTTTGTCCATGTTTCTGTTAATTGCCATCCTTGTCTTGTGTGTAGAGTGTGTTTCAAGTAGAAGAGCCTGATGCCTCATTCAAAAGGGTTTCCTGTCATTAAATAGTCCGTTATTAGTAGCATTTTTTAATTACCATTAAGAAACCCTACAACCCAGCTTATCAGATCTTCCTGGGGTCTGGAGATTACAGCACAAATTAAGATGTTGCAATCTTGTGATGGTGTCATGCATTGGTACTCTGGCTCTAGATATGGAGATTTTCAGAGGCTTGATGGGTGAGAAATGCCTGTTGGGGCGAGGGATCCCTAATTAGATGTATCCATTGTAAGGTTGGTCCAGAAATTTGTGTGGGTTTGGTTTTTCCTTCCTAAAAGTTATTTTATTCCCGTGATTCCAAATATAGTAATATAATATAATGAAAAGAGCAAAAAAATGTTGCCGATCCTTGCGGATAAATTATTAGAATTGAAGAAGTACATAATAATAAATTGAAAAGAAGAAGCATGAAAGGCCGTGGTATTCAGCCCCAAATGGACTAGCTGCCTATATTCGTTTGTAAAACTCACAGGAGAAGAATAGGTGCCAAACAGTTTCCATTTTGGAGTTGCGTAAGATGCAGATGTTCTCCATGGAAACCCATATGCATGACATCCCTTGTTAGCAATCCACCATGGACAATTCTCCAGAATAATATCTAAAATTTGGGATGAATATGTATTTTCCACAAGAAACGCCACCAATTTGAGCAGAGATATGAACAAGAACACCTGTTGAAAAATCCAATACTATTAGTAAGTGTCCTATTAGTTAAAAATTTTGCAGCCAGTTTAGCGGTAAGGATTCATGATTTTGATAATTTACACTGCCACTGGTCCTATTTCATTCCAACAGGAATAGACAAAATAGAGGAAACAAAATGTGTTGTGTTGGTGAAAAGGAGCGGAGAAGATTAGTATTCCAGCCGTTATGGAGAAAGAGATTACTTACCATTTTGTTTTTCAGAGCATATGGAATGGAGACATTGGAATTACCTAGAGCGCCATGTAATGGTAGAATTCATGGATCCCATTCAATGTCCGTTTGTTGGCCATTGCCGATGGTTTTGACAAACCATTGGAACAAATTGGGAAGAATAGAGGTTAAACTGTTCCACAACCAAGAGCCCTTTTTTTAAAGGGTAGCTGTAGGGGTGTTAATCGGTTTGGTTTTGGTTTAAACGATTTGATTCGATTCAGTTCACATATATTTTAGTTGAAACCATAATCGCATCGTTTACTAAACGGTTGCACTTTCTGAAATCGCAACTATTTAGTAAACGGTTTCGGTTTCCATGGTTTTTAAACAATTTCGATTTCACGATTTTAAATGGTTTTGGTTTCGATTTATTCCATACGGTTTCTAAACAGTTAGTAATCGGTTTACTAGTTTATTCACATGTTTCCTAAAATTTGCTTTTGGTAATAAACGATTCAATCTTGAGAATGTGAAATGCAACCATTATGTTTTTTTAAAACAACCAAACAACTAAGCATAAGAAAATATTTTGATAGAAAATAGTCTCTAGCGCATCTAACAAGTTAGTAAGTAATGTTTATGGTAGGAATTTTCTTCTTCTCCCCCCTCCCAAATAATATGTTATAATATTAGAAAATATATATGTAATATGCCATGTGATAAGCAAAAATTGTATTTTTATCAGTATACATTCTATTTAGTGCGTTGGATTAATTTAATCGACTTTTCAAACAATAAGCAAGCTACCTCTAGAATTACTTGCAGGCTTGCAGCACTCAATCTTTCAATCAAATGAGATACTAATGATATTTTGCAACCACTTTATTTAATCTTTAAACGGGTTAATCGGATTGGTTATGACAGTTTAAACGGTTCGATTTTTACGGTTTCAATTCTATTTGAAATCACGGGTTAAACGGCTTAGTTCGATTTCAACCCGTTTAGCTAATCGGCCTAAAACTTGAAATCATAACCGAATCATTTACTAAACGGTTTTACAGTTTCGATATAAACGGCTAGGTTTAGTTTCAATAAATGATTTTGACTTCAAATTCAAATCCTTAGGTAGCTGGGTAGAATAAACTCCTATTGGGGTAGTATTTACCTTTTAAGATTCTAGCCCATAAGGAATCAAGTTAATTCATGAGTCTCCAACCTAGCTTACAAATTAACGCTTTACTTTGCACCTCGGAGGATTTGATCCCCAAGCCTACATAGGATTTGGGTTTGCAGATGAAGTTTCTTTGGATCATGGCTGTCTCCATTCCAAAATCTGGAATAGTTAGTCCAATTTTGTTCAGATCTTCCTGGGTAATAAAAAGGATGACATTAGTTAAAAAAGCGTTTGGATTTTTGATGTGGGACTAAAACATTAATGTATTTGGTGACTTTTGATGATCCTTTGCCATCATTATGGGATAGGGAAGTTGTCTTGTCATTTTTCTTTTAAAAATTTCATTTCTACAGAAAAACTAATAGGATTATAGCCTTACAGGGGTAAGTATTGGAATAGACAGGACCGCTAAATAGCTAATTAAGAAAAATGATTATCTTTTTTTGGTATAGAATTAAGAAAAATGATGAATATCATAAAATAGTGAGTGTATTGATTATTTTATGCACATAAGGCACTAGTTAATAAAAAAAAAGAAACATTATTTATTTTTATTTTTATTTGTATTTGTATTTGTATTTGTTTTGGTAACAAGACACATGAATTGGAGATTCCAAGGCCTAAGAGGGCACTAGTTAATAAAAAAAAACATGATTTTTTTTTTTGGTAACAAGACACATGAATTGGAGATTTTAAGACGTAAGAGGGCATTAGTTAATTTATTTAAATTTTTTCACAAATAAAATTATTTTTAATAATGCATAATAATTTTTTTATTTATATAAGTATATTATCCATTTTATTCTGTATTTGTTCAATGTAAACATTTAAAATTCATGTTGTACTTTTTTTTTTTTTTTTAATTAGCATTTTTTAACCATTTACTATATTTTTTAGGAAAATTTACAATGCCACCCCCTAGAGAATGCCACAATTATAAGACGACCCCCTCTGTTTCACCAAATTAGACTTACACCCCTACCGTCAGTCATTGTTAAGGAATATACAATATATGCTAATATCAGCAATTATATTTTATTTTAAATACCAAATGCCCTTATTAAATATGAAATACCTAAAATACTCTGGTAATAAGTTACTATTTTTTTTCACCAGAATCTATAGACTTGCTCTCCATTCCAAGACTTAATTTACTAGTCTCCCATACCGTGGGATTTGGACCACCACCGATCATTTAGAGCAGCGGCGACAGCTTGGCAACAGACAACAATGGGCTGTGACCTCGCACGACCAGGTGAAACCCCTCTAACTTGCGAATTGTATGTTTCTTCTGGTTCACAGCCTGATCGATTGGACGAGTTATCCCAGATTGAAGCCGCCGAAGGCTGGGTGATATACTGGGACGTACCAAGGGTTTTGGGAGTATTGGCCATGTCAAAGGCAATAGGAGACAACTATTGAAACCGCTTGTGATACAAAGACCTTTCTCTCTAAAAACTTTGAAATGAAAGATATAGGTTTAGCCTCTTTCGTCATCGGCATTAAGATATTTCGTGATAGATCTCGTCGGATACTTGAGCAATCACAAAAACCCTATATTAACAAAGTTTTGGAAAGATATGACATGATGAATTGCAAATCAGGAAGGAGATAAGTTCAGCCTAAATCAGTGCCCAAAGAATGATCTGAAAATAGCACAAATGAAGAATATTTCATATTCTTCCGCAGTAGGAAGTCTTATGTATGTAATGACTTGTACTTGTCCAGACATCAGTTTTACTATTGGTATGTTAGGCAGATATGTGAGTGATCCTAGCATGAATCATTGGGTCACAACAAAAAAGGTGATGAGGTATTTAAAAGGGACTAGGGAGTACATGCTTAGTGATGAAGTATCTAAAGGGACTAGGGAGTACATGCTTACTTACAGAGTATCTGATCAATTGAAAATGATCGGATATTTAGACTTTGATTATATAGGATGCTTCGACAGTATGAAGTCTACATTATGATACATATTTTTACTTACTGGTGGGGTGATTTCTTGAAAATCTAAGAAACAGACTTGTGTCTCTACTTCTACTATGAAAGTAGAGTTTATATGCTTTGAGGCCACATCAATGATAATTTGGTTACAAAACTTTATCTCAAGACTTTGGGTTGTCGACATCATTTCGAAGCCGTTGAGAATGTATTGTGACAATATTATTGTCATATATTACTCCAAGAATGATAGCGAAGCATATTAGAATAAAGTACAATTTTGTGAAGAAATCAGTTCAGAAACAATAAGTGTCTATTACACGCATCAAGACAAGTCTGATGATTGCTAATCCTATGACCAAGGCATTAACGTCTAAATACTTTACAAATCTTGTAATAAATATTGGTTTATGTAAACTTTGAAATAATGGTCATATTATGTTAGACACTTTTACTTATTTATTTAAATGATCATGATATTTTTTGTTTTTTAATATTTCTCACTTTATTATTATGTGTGCACATTTTACTTAATATATGTGAGATATTATGTTGGACCATTTAGTTATAGACTTTTCTAATTTATTCCCTACTTTTGCACCTGTTTGGATGATGTTACTAATATTGTGACTATGGAAGGAAATATGTCGTTATATGATGTATAAACGTCATGATTCACATTAGTGGTTTTGTTCAAATATGGTATTATAATTGTAATGACATAAAGTTGATGAGTTTACTTTTAAATATTGCAGTCTGATGTTGGAATTCAAATTATGTTTGAGATTGTTATTATGTGGTCATATGGTTCAAGTGAAAGATTGTAAGAATATTCTCTTAGATGTTCTTTATTATTGTCTCATATACCAATCAGAAAATTGGCCGATACCAATCTCTAGTATTGGATTCCAAATAGAAAACTCACTTCTTGTCTAATTAGGGAAAAGAGTCATACCTATTTGACACACATTGATGGGAGGGTGTACAAACTCTATAAAATAGGACTCCAGGTCCTCCTTCTACCCTAACGTCACTCTCATTATTAGCGCCATCACCAAGAGAGCATTAAGGGAAGTTAGTGGGAGAAACCTAAAGGATCCATTATGTTCATGCTTAGGATTGCAATAATAAAGATACGTGAATGATATAATGGCAGCTAATTCTTCACAGTCGATGGTGAACAGTAAGCATTGTTAATTCATTATTATTTAATTTGTGATTCTATGAACATATGACAAGATCATACAAATTGTATAAAATTACGTCCTTCAAGTATCACCAGCAAGACTTTCAACAAGTGTTACTCACCAAGGTGGCACTTGCTAGGCATAGTATGGACAACGTCAGTATTGTCGTTATCAATCTTAAGAAGGACACGTAGATGCAAGTCGTTCCCTACTGCTTTTTTTTTTTTTTTTTTTTTCTTCTTCTTTTACTCAATTCATACACATCAAATGTACCCCTCTGATTTTGGTAAGCATCTTTGAAATGCTTCTCATTGGAGACAAAATGGGGAAAAACAGAGAAGAAAAAAAAAATCAAATGGAGATGAACATTTTGATGGTAGCGATGGGAAGCGCACTTTTCACCGGAGACGAAAGGAGAAGTATTCGCCGGGTACAGAACTAGCAGTACTCGGCTAGAGCTCTTCAAAACCCTTGGCCGTAGGTATGAAGAGAAGGAGATAAAGAGATAAGGAGAATGAAATGGTAAAAAGGGGTATTTTTGGGATAATGAAAATGGATAAATTATTGGTGTTTTACTCATAAGGGCAAAATCATCATTTCATAGTATTCCTTAACAGTGACTGACGGTAGGGGTTTGAGTATAATTTGGTGAAATAGAGAGGTGATGTTATAATTGTGGCATTCTTCAGGGGGTGGCATTATAAATTTTCCTATTTATTAGCATAACCTTGTCCGATTAAACAATGCGTGTAGGTTTGGTGTATTTTATCACTTCATATATGAAATCTTGTTCTATTAAACAATGCGTGTAGTGCACCTTACGGTTTTACCAAAAAAAAAAAAAAAGTAGTACACCTTATGGACCCGTTAATCAATTTTGGTCAAACCAACTAGTCCATTATAGGACCATTTCTTTTGCAGATTGAACACCTTATTAGGTCTGACCCACTGTAGAATCGAACCGATCATACAACTCCCCTATATGGATGTTTATGCTACTATTAAGGGTGTCAATTGGTCAATTTGGATTAGTTTTGATTTGATTCATCGGTTTCAATGTGAGAATGAGTGAAATCAAAACATGAATCAATAAAGGTGTACCGATTTTAGTATAATTTCTATTTCTCTTATCGGTTTGGTATATATATTACAATTAAGTAGGGGTATCAGTGGGCTGAATTGGGTGGGGTTTCTTAAAACTCTTAACTCAGTCCAGGTGTAGCCCAACCATAGGTCAGGTTGGGATACGTCAAGCCAGGCTTAGCACTATCGGACTCAACCAAACCAAGCTTGACCCTCATTGATAGTGAACTGAGTCAAGCTGGCCCTAGACAGACCTTGTGTCATTTGAATGAGATAGAGAGACCATCTCATTTCAAATTTTGAAAGCCAACAATATATATTAAAAAAGAAAAAAAAACATAAGGATATGGTGAGTGGTGTGATTATAAAAGGTGTTGACAGTGAATGGAGATATTTAGAAAAATATATACTTTATTTGTTGATTTAGTCATATAATATATTTATTGTATTTAATATATAATTTCTGTATTGATACATAGGGTCGGTCGGCAGGCTAATGGTAGTTACGGGTGGGTTCGGGCAGGCTCAGATTTTTTCACACCCCTAATCACAAGTATGAAAAAACTTTTCTTTTCCAAGTTGATTTCAGTTTTTTTTTTGGGTTGTATCAATTTTGATATAGGTTTCTAGGTTTCATTCGATGTCTTATCAATTTTGACACAGCTCATATTGATTCCGATCTCACAAATTCCCAGCCCAAAACATGGCCCCATAAATTCATATCGTTTTTAATTTGATTTGATTTTGGTTGGTTCGGGCTACATATTGATACCCCTATGTGCTATGAAGAAAGTTTTTCAACAATGAATCATGGAACAAAATATTAACTAATACAATTAACTATTTGGATGGATTTAGTGTTGAAAATATTATCCAAAAGATACATTTTAACATGTGTAACAAGGAATATAATATTAATCTTGTACCATAGGCAAATTGAAATTAATAGCAACAAACTCAAGTACCATGCTCAACATTAAAAACCTGAAAACGCATGGAGAAACTTAAGAAATATATGAGACTAATTCACACCACTAGTCATTTTCCTTAAGAGACGAAAGTGGCACTAATCTTAGACTATTTCAAAATGAGAAGAAGATGGGGTATAATGGGTCTACTGATCAAGGTGGGTAGAGGAGGTGAACCCATCTACCAATGATAATTTTACGGGCGATTTTTTCTTAAATATTCATGATTTTGAGATAGGGATAATTCATGAAAAAAAAAAAAAAAGAAGATGGGGACAATTAGGGGTGTCAAAAAGCCAGGCCAGCCTGAATCTAGCCGAACTCACCCTGAACCTAAATTGGGCCTTGGTTGAGATTTCAGCCTGTAAGGCGGGATAGAGTTAAGAATTTAAGACCTGAGGTCAGACTGGACTAGGGTGGGGTTGAGGTCTCAACCCAACCCAACCTGTACAGTAAACATATAATAATATAAATATTTATTAATTATAAATACATATTTAAGTCAGCTATAGAAAAATATCTATGAAAAAGTCTTTAGTTTTCCCACAATTTACATATACGTAATAATATAACTATATTATAATTATATATAGAAAGTTGACTATGTTGTATATTTGTCACTTATGTTACTTCTGCATCTTCCACTACTTAGATGAGAGCTAATATGAACACCTCTATGCTCCCCCTCCAAGCTACCCTTCTATACCAGGGGATGGAGGAAACACCCTTGCAGTAAAGAAGTACACGAAACGAGTCCCAGGATCTTAGCATAACTCATTGCTTATCTTTCTCCATCATTTCTTAAGAAAGAAGAAAAACCAAGCTTGACCTAAAGAAAGGAAGACATAAACCTTGGTCTTTGGCCTCTGCAACCAAATAACCAATAGTATTGGGTTAGGTTGGGTTGGACTAAGCTTGATAAGGTTGGGTATAGGCTGAGATATCTCAGCCCTTTGACACACCTAGGGACAATGCTGAAAATGTCTCCTTAATCCAGAGGTCACAAAAAGATCAAATGGTAAGAAGTGAAAATAAGTTAATTGACTACATCAATAAGAAAAGGTTCAAGAAGTCTGATTTCACACAACTCTATAGCGTATCTTATTAGACATAGATGGATATAAAGGATTGAACAGACCAACGCCATAGTTTTAAAACTCGGATTGCAATCGACTACATCAATGAGTCGATGGAGTCGATTTAACCTATATTAAGTTAGTCTGAACCCATGCTCACCAGGAAATCTCAAGTTCAAACCTCCTGGCTGTTACCTACTTCCTTACCTACCTATAAAAAAAAAAAAAGTTGGTTTAAATTAGTCCAAATCATGAGACTCATAATGAGTCCAGAATCAATGGAGAACAATTTTGTATCATTCTAAGTTTTCAAACCTTGATGGGCATAAAGGGATTTAGCTCACAATATCGATGTTGGTATAAGTCACCATCAATATTGTTACTGGTATATATCAGGAGTATCGAGTGCCATTGGACAATTTTGTCCCCAAAATATTGGTACTTTTTTTTTGAGTGATTTACATCCCCCTCCCCTATATTTTACGTTTATTCCACCCCCTCCCCTATGTTTTAAAAAATCCCACATACCTCCTCTGTTAGATAACTCGGTTAGTAAATTGTTAGTTGTGGATGTTAAAGTACAATTCTACCTTTCTACCTTTACCAAAATTTTTAGAGTGATTTACATCCCTCTCCCCTGTAGTTTGCGTTTATTCCACCCCCTCCCCTATGTTTTAAAAAACCCCACATACCTCCCCTGTCAGATAACTCGGTTAGTAAACTGTTAGTTGTGGATGTTAAAGTACGATTCTACCCTTCTGCCTTTACCAAAATTTTTATTACCAGGGATACCCTTGTCCCTATCCTCTAACCCAATCCATATAATCGAACCCTCACTTTCATGTTTTCACTCACCCCATCACCATGGCGGGGATTCTTGGACCTTCACGGCGACGAAGATACTGACGGCGAGGTGTGACAGACCGACGGCGACGAAGGGATCAACAGTGACGAAGGGACCAGCCGATCTCCACCGCCCTGTGATGTATGGGTCTGAAACCAAATGCCTTACTCTTCCTTTCTCCACCTCAACAAAAACAAACAAATCACACGCAAAAGGTGATTATTTTGAAACAAAGCAAGGAAGAACGTGGAGAAAGGGACAACAAAAGTAAGTCTCGTTACTCTCTCTTTCTCTTTGTGATTTGTTTGTTTTGGTTGAGGTGGAGAAAGGGAAGAGTAAGGCGTTTGGTTTCAGACACATACATCATAGGGTGGTGGAGATCGGCTGGTCCCTTCGTCACTATCGATCCCTTCGACGCCGTCGATCTGTCACACCTCGTCGTTGATATCTCCGTCGCCGTCAATATCTTCATCGCCGTGAAGGTCCAAGAATCCCTGCCGTGGTGATGGGGTGAGTGAAAACGTGAAAGTGAGGGTTCGATTATATGGATTGTGTTAGAGGATAGGGATAAGGGTATCCCTGGTATTAAAAATTTTGGTAAAGGCAGAAGGGTAGAATCGTATTTTAACATCCACAATTAATAATTTACTAACCGAGTTATCTGACAGGGGAGGTATGTGGGATTTTTTAAAACATAGGGGAGGAGGGTGGAATAAACGCAAACTACAGGGGAGGGGGATGTAAATCACTCTAAAAATTTTGGTAAAAGCAGAGGGTAGAATCGTACCTTAACATCCACAACTAACAGTTTAGTAACCGAGTTATCTGAGAGGGGAGGTATGTGGGGATTTTTAAAACATAGGGGAGGGGGTGGAATAAACGTAAACTACAGGGGAGCGGGATGTAAATCACTCTTTTTTTTTTTTAATACTATTTACCCTCGATTTTATATATAAATCGATCCAATATCGGCCAGGTATTGGTATTGACCACGGCCGATGCCAGCCAATCCGATACCAATTCCTGATTCATAGGGTTTGTTTTGGTTCAAAACTGTCTCAACTTGGCTCCCTTTCAGTGCAATTCAACCTGTCGGTTAGTAGTTAGTACAATAGTATGGGCTGCAACTGGCCATAATCGGATTAGGATTTAGGGGTGAGGAGCAGAGGACTCGTCACTACACTACACAAGATCCAAACCGTCAGTTGTGATAATATGGATTTCATCCGTTCTACGAAAACTTTGACTTCGTCATCTATAGTAACAGTTCATGTGAACTCTTAGAATCCATGGCACGGAACCTCAGAATCATGACTCTGTGCCACCCATAGGAGGTTTTTTGGTTAGGGTTTGTACCTTCATTGAAATTTTCTTTTGGATTGGGACTCGGAAGCACTTTTTTTGAGGATTTCATACAATCATATCTGTTGAAACAGTAGTTTAGGAGAAGATGAAGGTGTATATAAGGTCTGCTTATGGCCTCTAAGGATTAGCCCACCAATGAATATTTGTTCTCTGAAACTAATTGAGGAAACAGTTAGTGGCAAAAGACTGTAATAGCTTGAAGATTAAAGCCCTGAACCAGAGATCTCGAAGAAGGAAGTCTATAACTTTGAAGTTGAATCATTGAAAAGTTAAACAAGAATGACTCACGAGTTTATTTAAAATTGATAAAAGGAACTACACATGTATTCAATCTTTTGTACTACAGTTACAGTTTCCAACAACACCAGAGTGCAGAGGAGGAGGACGACGAGGAGGACCAGAAAACATTTTGTACATAACCCATATTACAAAGCATGAGAAAGAAGGCTAAGTGGACTCAACAGTCTTGGAAGGAGGAACAGAGGGAGGTTGAGAAGAAGTCTTGGGCATGGACTTAGAGCGGCGCATCCAAGGCGAAGATTGAGAGCGATGGAACCTGCACCTGAAGGACCCATTGTGTGTCGTTGGGGAACACAAACACATACCCGTCGGCATACCCGTCGGCGACTCCCCCGTCCCACCTGATGTTGGTGATTCTCCTTTCCCCCCTTTTGGCGATGTTACCACTTTAATGGTTCCCGGAGATGCCATATCTGATATTGATATCCTTCTCTCTTTGCTCTACTACTGTAATTGTGACTTCTGAGGTTGGAGCTCTCCAGGGGTTCCGATCAAATTGTGGAGTGATCCTTCTTCTTTTATCGTATGTGAGTGGGTGGATAGCCCTGCCTCTGCATCATAGAAAGGAGATGAGGTTTGTGGAAATGGTGAGTGGCTGGTTTCACACGCGTCAAATTTTCTGAACTCTTTCTCCATTATAGAAAGCGACATCGCCATTGTCGTTCGTACTTTGTAGTTCGTAGATGAGCATGGACTATTGGGTAATATGGACTATATGAAGTGTCGAGGTTACCCTTATCCTTTGTCGTCCTCGTCGTCGTCTTCTATCCAACCAAAGCTACCGACCTGAAAACCATGTTCTCGAAACTCTCCATTTCGTCTTTTGGATCACTTTTCAATGTTTCTCCCTTTCACCGCCCTCCTTCCTTTCTTCATCCTGTGTATCGAGATAACGACAATATGGGAGAAGAGTCTGTGGCATTGATGGGTTCCCCATCACCTACATTTGGGTTTCCTTCAAGCCTTCAAATGTTCATATGGGTTTTCATAATTATTACAATTGAAGTATTGAATTCCATTCGATTCGATTGATATGTTTTTGAATTAGTTGCAGAATTTTTTCTTGGTAATGATTACAGAGTTCAAATTTACTTCATTTTAATGAAAATTTTCTCAATCTCATAAAACATGGACATCTGAGCAGATACAGTCTTTCAATTCTCCAAAACCCTAGAACAGAGTACAATACAATATAAAAGGTGATCCAGAGCTAGAAGCAAACTACAAAGTCTAGAAAGAGCGGCAAAACCTACCAGTCTTCATCAGTCAAACCTACCAGTCTCTTTCCTTCTCATTAATCATTATCATATTACATTATACGATTGTATTACATGGAGAATGGATTGGAACAGACTCCTTTTTTATCTTCTTTCTTTGAGTAACCATCTTCTTCTTTTTCATCCAGTTCCTTTTCGTTCCTCCAGTCTAATACCCTTCTCCTCTGATCTCCGATCTTTGGGTCTCGATCGCCAGCACTCGTCGATCCATTCACATGGCTAGAACGGGCAACAAACAGATAAATGCAAAGCTGGTGGGTTTGTCTTCCTTGATGATTCCTCCACAGATTTTCCTCCCCTTGTTTTGACTTGATTCTTACGTTTTCCCTTTATGTTATATGAATCTCCTTACCCATTTTTTGTAATTCCTGATTTCCTTTCCTCCATCCCTTGCTACCCTGAAACTGAATTAAGGGAATGGTAAATCTGAAAAAATATACAAAACGCCACACCTTTAAATGTTTTTTGTAGCTTTGAGTTATGTGCCTGTATATGGAACAAGAATGCTGTTATATGTTGCAATTCCATAATCTGATGTTGGATTAGAGGAAGAGCTGTTTGTGTAAAAATGGCCTTTTTTGGTTGTCAGAATTGTGAGTTGCATCTGTTGTTAATATATTTGATTGGCAAATCGTAACATATAAACTGTCTCATTGGGCAGGGTGATCCTGGGAGATTATGTTATTTTCTGATAAGTTTACTCGTTCTTCGATTCTCCAGATATCATTTTCGCCTTCTACCCATTGCACATCATGGATTACCAACTGGGTTATTGTTTGGTATCATGAAATACATTATCATTATCCAAGATTTATACAAGATTTGGGTACTTTTGTTTTCGTTTCATCCCTCTGAGAACCTAATCTATCTATTGGTTTTGTTGTTGTTTTCATTTTAGTATAAAACTCATCCAATGCTTAAGAAGAAATGGTAAGCAGCAAAAATAGGTTTGACTTGATTTTTCCAGTAGTGTTTGGTTGTACATTATTATATTAAATTACAATCAAACCTTGCCTGCAATGTTTGCAATCAGCAAGCACATCAGAAGACTGCTTGTGAGCAAGTGAAACATGATTTTACCTTTTCTTGTAGGTTCTTCTTGGAGATATGGGAACAGGAAAAACCAGTTTGGTGTTGAGATTTGTCAAAGGCCAATTTTTTGATTTCCAGGTCCTCTTATGTCCTCTTATGTAATCTTTTTATTTTATTGAACCTTTTCTCCTTACATTTTCATTTTCCTTGTGATAAAAAACCATTGACATTGTCTAAAGCTGCTGCAGGAGTCAACCATCGGGGCAGCCTTTTTCACTCAGGTATTATCATTAAATGAAGCCACCCTGAAATTTGATATATGGGACACAGCAGGGCAAGAACGATATCATAGCTTGGCTCCTATGTACTATCGTGGTGCTGCTGCTGCTGTTGTGGTTTATGACATCACAAGCACAGTAAGCTGTCCACTAAACTCTAAAGCTTGTATTTTCATGTCTGGGGTGGGTTTTCTGATGTTCATGTCGCCTGTTCATACTGAGGTTTGTGTTATAGACTATAGGTCATGTTATGCCTAGGAGTTGTGGATCTCTCAAATTTAAATGCTCTTTACACATAATGCTTCAGTCTTACCCAAAAA
>NW_024870655.1:66734-73849 GCF_013358625.1 Macadamia integrifolia
AAAAAAAAAAAGAAAGAAAGAAAAGAAAAGAAAAGAAAAGAAAAAAGGAAAAAACAATGCTTTAAGCTTTTACTGCCTTTTTGTTTTCTTCATTTCCTGTTGAAAGGATGAGGATTTGCTGAGATGCCTAAATAAATAATTACAGGCTTTATGTGTTAACCTTTGTGACTTAAATATTTAGATGTTTCTGAGTTTAAGAGACAAGCATTTGGTATCATGCATGACTGCTAATACGCCTTAACATCCCCTTAAGTCAATGTCATGTGTGTCACCCATATCTTACTTAATAATATGACTGTACAATGTGTGAGTAACCACTTAAATAGAATTCAAATAAACTAAAGAAGACTTACACATTTTGCATGCAATCTTATTTTTTCCACTTGTGAATTATTGATGAATTGCAGTTTTCTAAGAATTTGGTCATTTGGTGAAGATTAATAAATTTTAATAGAGTTTATGGCATATTTGTGGGGTGTCTTCAGAATATCTACCCAAAAAACTTGACAGTACTCATAAATTTTGAATCTTTTAATGCCCTTTGAAAGCTTAGTTGTGTATAGCTAGCTCATATTTTACACGGTTTATTTTATTCTTCTTTTGGTGAGGAATGCATCTGACGTTACAGCATGTGTATTGGCTTCAGGATTCATTTGTTAAAGCCAAAAAATGGGTTCAAGAACTGCAAAGACAAGGTGATTCATAGTTATTTATTTTTTATTATCTTGATCAGCTGATGAGTCCAGTCTCTCACAAACACAATAAGAATTCTTAAATAAAACACTTTAAATTTTGATAATAGGTTGAAGCATTTTAACATATCCTCCAGACGTCCGCTATGGTGGTTCGTCAGATATAATTACAGATTGCATATTGTCCTTACAATGTTGGTCTCTTTTTCCTGATTCCAAAGCTTGTAGGATTAAAAAATTATATTTGATTTCTATCTATCGTAACATCATCTTTGAATGCATTACCATGGATACATAACCATCCAAGCATTATCTTTAGATATCTATTTTTCTCTTTTCTGTTTCATTTCCATCACCCTGAAATTATAACTCCCCTGTCTCAGTCTGCCACAGGAGAAAAAAATTATTCAAATTGATTCTAATTCATCAAGTCACCATCAAATTCATATTTAATTTACTCTAACAAGGCAGTTCCACAATTGAGACACTTACGTCTTTGTAATTGCTGGATTTTGATATTGCAATTGTGATAGTGGAAGTGGTGCTTCATTATTACCACCTTAGAATTCATTCTTATCCTTCATTGTTATCTTCTTCTGTTTCCTACTTCTATCTATAATTTCTACATTGGATTCAGAGAGTGAAGTCTCTCTACCATTGCCATTATAGATTCACAGTTGGGGCCCTCAGTAAGAGTCTTCTCCTACCAAAGGTCCTGCTATTCAAAGTCTTGTCTTGCGGTCGTTTGTTCTTTCCTCTCATTCATTTACTTTTATAAATATATCATAACCACCATAATACCATATTCTCTCTTCATGATAGAAAGAAACCATTTTAGTTCTTGGGGTTTTACCTGGAAGTATTTTGAAAGTATATCTGATGGAAAATGCCTTCATGACATCATATGTGTTTTATGTTATAATATATTTTAGGGGATTTAATCTCTTGGCTTGACAAGAAACAGGACCAGTATTAGGTGCATCCCTCGATCTAAGGGTTGCTGACCAATAAATAACCTGTTAGCTCTGGCAAGTTAATTGAGAACTTATCCCTACCTTTTAATGTTATTCTTTGTAGCCTCTAGATTCCTTATATGGATGCAGTGGGTATTTTATATTGTAATACACTAATTTTATCAATTTTGGATGTCAAATCCAGGGAATTCAAATTTGGTAATGGTATTGGTTGCAAACAAGGCTGACTTGGTATCTAAAAGACAGGTGGAAAATGAGGTATTGGAAAATCATACCCTTGATTTTAAAGCTGTTGATGTAGGGACTAGATGGAAAAAATATTAGGCAGTAGACAAGTTTACTACAAATGGTAGTTTTACAATGACTTGAAAATGAAGATTCTAAGCAGTTAAAATTTAAGTTGATGATGTTAATACAACAGATTCAGATTCTGAACCTCGCTTGACCTAGTAACCATTGATCTACTTTCTGTCAGAAAAAAGATAATTATAGTTGGTTTGATGATCAACAAACTATACCAATCCGTAGAACATTTATTTTGAGGACTCTCCTGGCATTGTGTTTTGATGAAATGCATTTTAGTGCATCACATAGATAATGCATTTTAATGGTTGGCAGCTGTACAGAAGCACCTCCAATCTAGAGATTGGATTACTCTAGTTGTGCTCAGAGGGCCTCTTTATTTTATTTTAGTTGTCTTTTTCTTTCGAGTTACGATCCACGGACAATAATTGGATCTTATCTTTTTAATTCTTGCAGGAAGGAGAGCAATATGCCCAAGAGAATGGGATGTTTTTCATAGAAACATCTGCAAAAACTGCACAAAATGTAAATGAGCTCTTCTATGAAATAGGTAATTTATTACTTTTAAGAGTTATTACCATGGAAATTTTTTTATTGACACCCCTTGAGTTGTCAACCTTACTTTTTTGCCCCTTTTAGTATAATACACTTTTTTTCAATGAGTGTAAATCTTGTCATTTCACATGTATATTTGAAAAATGTGCAAAACAATGATAGCTTTTGATAACGACATACTGACTTATCATTTTCAATTATTTTTTAAAACCCCTTTTTACCCCTTAAGAATTTTTAGGAATAAGATGACAATTAGAAAAAAAAAAAAAAAAAATGTGTCATTTAGACAGTTCATGTTATCATACATCTAAACATATGCTGCTCTTGGAAGTTGGTGGACGCACCAGTCAATATTCCTATCTGGTATATATATATGTAATATAGGAACACAATATATATCTTAGTACAACGGTAAGGTTGCTCCATTGTGACCAAGTGGTCATGGATTTGAGTCAGGAAACAGTCTCTGTGCGAAGCATTATGATCCTCCCCAGACCCCACAGTGGCAGGAACCTTGTGCATTGGGTACGCCCTTTTTTTAGAAACACAATCACATGACTGTCAATCAAACATATGAGCTCTTTCATTTATCTGAACCTATGTAATGAGGTCGCTTTGTTTTTCAGAACTTAGCAGGTTAGGCACTTCTCTTTTCTATGTAAATCTAAATAATTTTAACAGCAACAGCTTTGTTGGACCAAGAATCTATTCATATTCTTAATACCAAAATTTGAGCAGTCAAAATAAGTGTAATCATCAACAATGAAGTTCTTGGAATGGATTATGGTTCTTTTATTGATGGGAGATCTTGTTACTAAGTTCCATTTATGGTGATACTTGACGATAGACCTTCCTTTAATCATGTGGTCTTGGATATGCCTGTAATTTCTATTTTCAATTCCATTTCCTTTCTGTGATAGAAGTATGTCATTGCTTTCTGTTATCACAATCTATGAGATCTTTGCAGCAAAGCGATTGGCAAAAGTTTTCCCTTCACGTCCTACTGGGATGAATCTGCACAATGTAAGACAAGAAAGGAGGAGAGGTTTTTTTTGTTGCTTGGGGTGACAGCGACAAGGTGAAGACGTTCGATGTGGGTCTTCACTAATCTGAAGCACTCTCTCTATATTTTTGTACATGTAAATACAAGCTAATTTATTTGATTTCCAAATAATGTAAGATATTATTTATTTTATGTATGTCATAGTTCTTATGATGACTACACTAAGTAATCTGGCTACTCAAGTCTAGGCTTGCATTTGGGTATATGTAATTCATGTACTGAAATGTTGATATTAAAAGTCTACTTATAAGATCACTGTCACAGTAAATGTATCAGAATAAACATATGATCCTCAGAACTGAGTGTAACAGTATTGTACATGCTTCTATGTGACTATTGCTCCTAATTGGTGATGCCTAGTTGAGGGGTATATAGGATTTAGGGTTACAGGGAGGTCATCTTCCTACAACAAGGGATCTACTGCTCAATTTGAGGACAAAATATTGCAAGAATTTTCCTATGTAAATCGAACTCGAGAAACCTGGTTGATGAAATTCGATTAAACTGTTATTGTCAAATTGTTTTGGTAACGTAATTTTAAAAGTACTTCTAACTATTCATGATATCACTATCCCTGAATAGTTTGGGATGTTGTTTGGAATGTCAGGAGTTGGAATCAAGTTGGTGGAGACAGATCATACAATCTGCTGCTAGCATATTAATGCCTTATCTAACTCAAAGCTCTAGGCTCCCTCAACAGTTATGCGAGCCAAATAATTGAGTAATCCAAAAAACCCACCATGGAATTCCAGTACAGAAAAAAAGTAAATGCACGTAATGAACTATCTGTGATCTCAAGATCAATCAGAAAAAAGGCATTGGCTGATAAATTCAAAAAACTAATGAAACCTGGTAGGCCATGTGCATTACCCTTTCTTAACAAATACCATCCCAAGTTTGAAGTACTCTTACATGTACAAACCAAACCTCAAGCTTCTAGTACATTGAAATCTTCTTCAATACCATGGTTCCCTTATTCATGGTCTTCAATGGAAAATAGAAAATGAAATGCTGGCATAATTATGGGAAGGACTGGTGGGAAGAAGATGGCCCCTCTAATGAACCTTTTACCTTCTCCCAAGGCTTATTGTTAATGGAGTAAAAGATGTCTTCTGATAAAGTAACTTATAGAAGCAGTTCCATCAACTATTACAAAGCAGGACATTCTAATATGGAACGACTCGTCCACCGGTCATTTTTGCAGTTTGTCCTACGCTCACTTCATGAGAGCTTCTGTAGCAACAGCCAGTACCTAATAGAATCTGTTATCTTTGAACCTTGAGTCACAGTCTCTGACCACATGATTGATGGCATTATCCATTAAAAGCAAAATACAAAGGAATTCCACCTTGTCTATGTTACTTCAATTAATGCCTTATATACCAGCTTCAATTGAGTTTCCAACTACCATTGATGATAATGCAGGAACAGATAAATTACATAGAACCATCCCAATTGTCTGGCAGTTCAATACGCAGATACAGACGAAGCTGCCACGGAAGCATAGAGCAGCAGCAAGGGGGAAGGAAGAGAATTACGAGATAGTTGAAACCAAATACTGAAATTCACAATCCCTGCTGGACACACCACAACCTGGGTACCAGAGATCATCGCCTTGTGTTAGCCTATTCAGTGAAGAATAAAATGACAAATTTGGATTGCAAAAACAAACTACCATTGTATCATGTAATATAAATACCAGGCTTATATTATCCATAAGCACAAGTATTAATATACTAAATAAAGTATCAAATACGTTTCAAGAATAAGTCTGTGTTGGTCAATCTATAATTTTCAATTCAAAGAAACCCAACTGCCTATCATTGACAAAGTGGGTGGAACTGGCACAAAAATGGCATAAAAATAAAGATATAATTTACTTTTACTGTTATCTGAACATATACTACACAGGTGAGTGAACGAATGAATCTATATGCAAGCTATACATGAAAAATACATCCTCAAGTTGAGCTTTCAGTCCGCTTCTCAATCTGCAATGGACGTCAAGTTCTTGTACATATCGGAACAAGCAAACGCAAACTCTGACATGGCTTTGAAAAGCTCGGGCAACTGCATCTTGAGATTCTGCAATGACTTGTCCCTCACATGCCTACAATGTTTCTGGTGGTCATCCAACTCCTCTTCCAATCGCTTCCGTAGGGCCTCCACAACAATCTGCCTCTCCACAACAGGATCCTTATAATTTGCATCTTCAGCCCTCTCTGACTCCATCTCATCAGGTGGTGTTTTCCTCTGCATATACTTCTCACGCCAGTCTGTGAATGCTCGTTCCTTGCGTGCAAGCTCCTTCCTGGTTTCTTGACATTTTCCCTTCAGTTTAATTTCTTCTTGTTGTATTATCACGATGGTATTAACAACAGCAGCAAAGCTTGAGATTTGTGTCCTGGCATGCTCATCATGAAGCTTCTCAAGATGGTCATTCCAAGCACGCAAAAAGGTCTGGATAGGGGGCTGAGAAACCCTTGGTGGGGATGACACTTTCTCCTTCAAGCTACTCTCAATTGGAATTATATTCTGTTTCAACCAGCTGTATAGAGTTCTTATGTACTCTTTCTGATGGGTCATAAGTTTCTGGAACTGTATATTCCATTCTTGGACCGCTCTCCACAGCTGCACAGTACGCTCATGGTGTTGCTCACTAGTTTCTTTGGGAGCCTGGGAGGGGTCAAGGGATTTGAGGTCTGCAGAAATTTTCAGCTGTTTGTCATGATGCCCGTACATCATCTCCCACATGTTGGCCATCCTGTGTCCAGACACCAAAGTTCATGGTTCAGATCAAGTTATGTTCCTTTCATGTCAATTTTCTAACTATACAATTAAAAACAAGCTTAACACTGGTAAACAGCGATCCTTAATAAAATTGTTTTGTTCCCAATCCTAAAGAAAATATGACTTCACTTGTTTATAGCTGGGGTGGGGGGTGTTCTGTGATCAAGTTTCTTTGTAATTGTCCTGATTGAACCATGCTCTGAGGCCAGTGGACGCATCAGAATGATGAAATCATCACTTGAACCACTATGACGTAATGATGTTTTTAGCAGTCAGCAAGGATAAGGTGTTGCATGTGAATGTGGTGCGTACGCCTATGGGTAATCCACATTGGGTACACAAGTTCAACATTGAGTGGAACGCAGAAAAGATAAATGAGATTTCATGAGCTTTGATCTAATGCATAATGTTTAAATGTATAAGAATTAGTGGTACACATGCCCCTACTGAAATAAGGGGAAGAAATAGGGCTCAGCAAGTTGAATATAGAAATCATATGGTCAATAACTTTGAATGGGGCTTCAGCAAGGAATGATGCATGCCATGAGAAGCAAATGTTTCAGGTTTGCTTACAAATATGAGCACTTCTGAATTCTTACAAGAAGGTATAGTTCTAAGCAGCCATAGGAAGGAAACAAAACACTTGCTGAAGAACATGAAGTGGTATCTACAGCAAGTTACTTGCATAAATGACATATACAAGTACCATAATTGGAGGGAACCTAGTCCCCCCCCCCC
>NW_024870655.1:73869-120498 GCF_013358625.1 Macadamia integrifolia
CCTCCCCCCTCCCCCCTCCCCCCTCCTTTCTTTTTAACCCCTTGGGGGAGAAGGTGGGAGGAGACAAAGATGTAAAGTCATATGCCTGTATAATATGTATCATCAGAAATATCAGGACCACAAGAACTAGACTTGAAATAACAATTGGTTCCTTGAGATATACTTAATACAGAAATATGAACATATTCATCAACAAAAGATACAACAGACAGCAGGCAGACAGAGAAAGGGAACAAGGTAAGCAGTTCAGAGAAAAAAAATTAGATTTATTTATGAATCAGATGTTGATAGAAAGATATTTCTTCTCCCAAATTCTATATAAATATTTCTGCACAGCAACTTACCCCTTTACAAGTTCCACAAGTCTTGGGTACAACTGATCATCGCGCAAATGATTTATTTCTGCTACGGTTGAATCCAGGGACTGCATGTCAACAATGTACCTGGTATGCAAATGACTAACTGCTGCCTTTGTTTTTTCCAATGCTTCAGAATTTGTTCCCCGCTTCCTATGCTTATTCAGCAGATCAACCTTTCTTTGATACTCAAGTTTCATAAGCTCACCAGCCTGACCAGCATGGGTTGAAATTACAGTAAGCATCAGCACTAACTTATAACAAGAGACCAACCGCGGGGGGTGGGGGGGGGTTGGTGGGGGAGGAGACTGATTCCAAAACGTATCCAAACACTAATAATGCATGCAAATGAAAAGAAATATCAATAATGGGAATGGGGTTTGACACTCTCAGTATTGCCATGAACACAGAAATGATCATCTCAAAGGTAGAGGTGATCAAGATATTACATCTTCTCTTCATGGAAATATGAGAAATTTCATTGAGCGGTGCAAGACATATGAAGAGGCACCCTACTGAAGCATCAATGCGATGACTTAAAACTTAGAAAAAAGTAACCAGTTACAAGTTCCGGGTTATATACATTCACATGATACACATGAAAGAAACTCTGCATGGTTATAACAAGCAAATCAGGTGAAAGTGCGAAACCATTGAAAAAAAAAAAAAAAGACGGAAGGGTTGGGGGATAAATTTCTAAACAAAGATGAAGCCATATAAAGAGGTGACACACCTTCACTTCATCATAAAGCTTTTTTTCCCAAGCTAGCAACTTATCCAACACAGTGGCATGAGTTTCATGTTCTTCTGCATCAAAATCTACCTTTCTATCATCAGCATTGGGCAAACCCCTGAAGGACCTATTCCATGTAATTACACGCATAACCCTTGCAGAATGGTCAATGTGTCCTGAAAACATTATTAAGGTAAATTATATGTCAATTCGGAAGTAACACCACTCCTGTCACTGAATAGAAACATTGGTGATATGTATACAATATAACAATCAAAATACAGCATGTCGCTGAGGCCAAAGAAATGACCCTAATCAAATATAACTCTCCACCAATTGGATTTATGTGGGAGATTCTAATACATTTAAAAAGCATGTAGATCCCCAAATTTTTTTATTTTTTGGGTGGGGGGTGGTGGGGTGTTTAGACTTCAAACTACAATCATCATCACCAAGACATTGATGAACAATGCAATCGACATGTTCTACAATAGCATATAACGCAGCTTAGAATCTGTATTGAAAATACATGAGTTTAAAAGAAAGTAACTGAAAGGCAAAAAGGTACCTCGATTATCAGCAAAATTAGAGTGGAAATGCAAGCGATTAGCCTCGAGCATCTTAGATACTTCATGGGCACTCTTCATCGCCTCAAGGAAATGATCATCCAATTTATTCAGTATCTGCAACAAATTTACTTTTGAGGCAGACTTAACCATAGCCTCAACAGGGCCTGACGCAGCATCTTGCCAATGAACTGCCTGCTTTGACTTCTTCAAGGGCTGTGGCTTCACAGGTTCTGGCTCAACCGCTTCCTCCGCCATCTGAGGCTCAACGGTACCACCTTTACTTCCAACATCGTCATCAACGACCACATTCTCCTTCCTGTGATAGCGATCATCATAATCCTTGCTGCCACTTGCATCGTTTTGGGGTTTGGTTTCATTTGGGTAATCCAAGGACGGTCCGAGCATGCCAACGCCCGAGAAGAAGTAATCATAGGTACTGTTACTGGTCTCCGGTGGAAGAGGTGGGTCAGGGTTGGTCAAGGGGGTTGTGCGAGGTAAGGAAGGCGGTGGTTGGGGGGCCTCTGGCTCAGGAGGAGTCCTGGCACTTCCACGGCGGATAAGGTGGGAGTCGCCGCCGTCTTCGATCTCGGCTTCATCATCTTCTTCTTGGATGGGTTCGGCAGGTTTGGGTTCATACTTGGGGATGGAGAATTCGGGCATAGTTGCAGCGCGTTGCAGAGGTGGGGGGAAATTGGGAGGTGGAGGAGGAGCGGGAGGGAGGGGTGCGATTGGGGGTGGGGCAAGGAGGGGCTGGGAGAGGTGTGAGCCATGGACCTCCATCTGGCCGTAATCGCCGAGGGCTGCGCCAGTGTTTTTGAGGGATACTGTATAAAGGGAGTGGGCGGCGGCGAAGGCGTTGCGGGCGTTAACAGCATCTCGCATGTATTGCTTGCGCTCCTTGCATCGAGTCACAGCTTCTTCGTTCTCGATTGTTGATTGCGTGCAACCCATCGTTAGAGCTTCTGAAAATTGATAACGCTAATGATTTTTCGGGTCCGGAGGATCAGAGAGGGAAGAATTTAGCATTTAGAATTCAAAGGCTACGGTGGGTAAACTGTTGAGGGTTGTATTCACTATTCAGAACTGATCAAGGACCATCGGAAGTAGGGGAATTGAACTTGAAAACTAGAAATTGAAACTGAAACTGAAACCCACATGAGATGATGAACTCTCTCTCTCTCTCTCTCTCGTTGAGCAGTTGAATTGAACACGCACAGTGTACTCACCGCCTACCCAATTGGAGAGAAGAATTTTCCTTGCAGCCTCGAAACAGAGAAAAGCTCAGATTCAAAGTTGAGAGAGCTTTAAACGAAACAGAGGAAACATCCACGAAAGTGAGGATGGGGACTTGGAAGGGCAGAGAAAGAGGGAGGGACCCTCCAAAGACTGGCTACGGGTTGTCAACCTCCGTAGTGAATCATCACTGACTCAGCAATCGGAAGAAAGCTCCCAAATTTCCATGGTGCCGCAGGAATTAATCTTATAATAGAAGGATAAAACAACCCAACGACCCCATCAAAACGAAGAATATTAATTAAGACCTCTTTTTCAGTTTTATAGACTTTTGGAACTTCAAAGTGGGAACGAGTAACGGTTTTCCTTTGTAAATTGGATTTCAGTGCCCTACTGGGTTAAGTAGTAAAATTTCTCTTTTCTGTACGATTTTTATTTCTTTCTGTTTTTGCACAGTTTCCATTACGGCCATACTAGAAGACACAGAGTCGTCAAGAAAAGGACCCATGGAGAAGCTAAGATGAGAGCTCAAGAGGGACATACATCTTGAAAATTCAAGAAGGGAGCACTGCCAACCACTAGAGCAAGCACTCGGCGGCCCATGGTATCTTTCTACTTGGTTTAAATCATTTTGGGTTGAAAAGGAGGCGATTCACTGTATTTCTATGACATTTAAGGTCTTTTGGTATCATTTTTCCTTTTGATTTTTACCTATAAAACAAAAATAATTAATGAAAATTATTTTTCATCAAAATATATAAATGGTTGATAACTACTTAATAAAAATGGTTTTTTATGAGAAATATGATTTTTTGAAGAAATGAGTAAAGTGATGTTCCCTTTTAGAGCGGATCAGGTCCATGTACAAAAACGTATGAGAACGATCTTGGTCCGTGGATTTAGAATCAATTTTCTCTCTCTTCATGTAATAGATTTTAAAGCCACAGACCAAGGACGTACACGAATATTCTTGTACGTGAACCTGATCCGTTCACATTCTCTTTACCCATCTTACTTATAACTACTCTTTCTCTAGTTTGGAACTTTGGACTGAAGAAAATAGGAACTTGGATTTCTAATTATAAATTAAATGACTACTTTACCCCTTAATATTGGGACTTTAAAAACGTGCTTATTAAAATTCTGTGCAAAAATAATTGAAAATCAATTTTAACCAAAACACATACATGACTGTTAATCTCTTTTTTATTTTTATGTTTTATCATTTTTTTTTTAATAGAAACAAACTCCATATAAGCAACCAAACCCTTTAAAAAAAAAGAAAAAAAGCATACCAAAGAAGGTTTAAGTCTCTTTATTTTCAGTAGTAAAGTGAAATTTTATTCTCATAAAAAAATTATTGCAGGGATTTAGTACCAAGAAAAGTACTGGTTGTCACCCAAGTGAAATTAACCCAAGGTTATAGGTATCACCGGACACCGGTACTGACATGATACAGAATAGGCCGTGTCAAGCATAAATTAAAAAAAAAAAAATGGACCACTTTTTGGCTGATACAACTGATCCATATTGGCATCGTAACAGTATCAGTCTCCAGCGACACCAATATGTGTCAGCTGATATGACGATAAGATACCAATACTTAGAACCATGAATTAACCAGCTCTCAAATTAGGATTGGTAAATATCCACAAAAACCTCTTTTGGAACACATTGCTTGATCACACGCTAAGATAAAACATAACAAAAATCCAAAAGTGTACATAAATACAAGCTATTCATGTTGACATGATAGTTTCTTGGTCAGTTTGGAAGAGACATACTTTATCTGCCAAATCTCTACATCCTTTCCTCTCTCATACTCTCTCACATATTGTGGAATCTGTGCAAGATCAATGCGCTTGCCAACAAAACATGGCAATAATCCATCTTCAAGCTCCATGCACTCTGCATTATCAACTGCATATTATGTTGCAAGTCTAAAATTCAAAAAGGAAAATCAACATACAAGAGGCTCTGCCTATGTAGTTAAAGTGTGCATACCTCTCTCTTCCCTCAGATAGCTTAGGAAATGTGAATACCCATTTGCAACAACATCAAGATCATTGAAACTGAAGTTGTAGCGCTTTTCTAATGCTAGGTATAGCACCTGAAAACAGAACCCAAAATGAATTCTAGGTAGAGGATTACTTTTATCAAGAGAAGAGAATCAACACAAAAATGCCAAATACCCAATCCATTTAGGAACCATTCCTTTCACCCCACCTCAGAGATCTCTGCCAATAAAGCTGAACCAACCAGACCATCTTTTCTTTTTTCTTTTTACATTTTTTGGGGCAGGGGATTGGGTGGGGAGTGACCCCATCAGACAATCTTAACCATGCAAATATCCTGTTCCTATGTCGAGCAATAAAGGGAATAAAGTAAAGGTAACAGTAGAAACTCAAGAGACATTCTGTCATTAACTTTTGACTCAATTTTTCATATACAAATCTTGCTTGTGGTCGTATTGCAGGATGATTCCCTATTACCAATCTCCTAACTAGGCAATGGCAGAGAGCAAGCGTGAAGGACAACCTCTTCTTTTTCAGTACAAGTATTCATTTTGCAGGCCTATCATGTTGAATACTACCTTTTCAGAACCTTGTGACATTAATTTCTCTATAGTATTGAAAAGTGCGTCGGTCAGGTCATCACTGTAAACTACATCAGCAGCTAAGATCAATGAAGCTTCCTGAGCTACTTCAATTTCTGATGGGGTCCACATATATCTGTACATGGATGACAAAGTTAAACTAAATTTTTTTATCCAGCATGGAATTTTAGATGATAGATATATAGAAAGATAGAATGAAACTAGCACCGATTACGGAACTGGACAGAGGGACAGATTAAACTATGAACTGCAACAAAGAGTTCACCTGTTTCCAGAAGAAAAATTATCTTCCCCAACTGTTGGAGGCCATGACTTCTTCCAATCAAGTTCACGTACATAGACTGAAGTTTGATTATCACTAAACGTCTTGGAGCTGAGATGAACATTTGCAGTGCAGTTGTCAAGAATTTCAACACCATGATCTGGCATCAAATTACAGAGGATAGCATCGTTCTAGAAGTATTTTAGAAAAACAAAAATTCAACTTGAGCTAGCAATAAGAAAAGATTTTTAAACCATATATTCCTCACAATAGTGACAGCAATTGACCACGGGATAACAAAAGTATACAGAGGGAAAATTAAATATAATTTGATATAAAAGAGAAAAATGCAGTGAACTAAATGTAGTCTCTTGTTCTGCTAGGACACTTAAGAAGAAATAAAGATATAATAGAAGTTGAAAAAAGCAAAATATTTTGCATTACAAGACTTAAACAAAATTCAACGAAGATATCAGGGATCAGAGTTCCTGTACTTTCCAAAAGAATTAGCATCGAATTGGTATATGGAGCCTCTTTCCCATCAAAGCTGGCTATCATTAAAACACACTGTAAGATGAACAATGGCACAATTATGCATCAGAAGAAGATTCTCCGTGGTAGATGCTGCCAGTATGTTAGTACCTCTCTGATCACATATGAATAATGATTTACGTATATAATACAATACATTCAACCCAAGCATGTAAATTCTTTGAAATTATTTAAAAAAATTGTATTGCAACAATTTGCAGTACCATTTGTTAGTACTTGAGTTTTCAAAATTTGATCACCCGAGTCATACTGATTCCTGTATGTTTATTAATATTGAATTTTGCTTCATGTAGATAAAATCATATAATTCAGCAGAGCAATCGTTCCAACAGAAAAGACCTCTGAAACATTCCAATTTTTCTTTACACTTCCTATATCAAAGTTAAGCAGATTATAGAAGACATAGAAGGGAACAGAAAACATGAAAGAAATTGGATGAGATATTAGTTTAGCTTTTGCTATGTTCTTGATGAATTCTTTGTCCGAATAAAGATTTTGTCCTTCAAAACAACAGACGACATCTTAGCTGGAAATGGAACTAAGATTGGTTGTGGATCTTGGCCCTTTCATATCTTGACGTTAGAAGTCAGACTATAAAGGAAGGGCGGGAAGGAATCAAACGCAACGCACCAAACAAGCATTGAAGATAGGATTGATAGCGATTTGCGTGGCAGCTTCTATCTTTTGTTGTTCTTGGTTGTTTCTTCTGAGTTGTTCTCCATTGTGTGTTTTCCTTCTTCAGCTTCAATGAAGTAAGAACTTAAAAAAAAAAAACCCATGCCTTTCTGTTACTTTTGTTTTGTTATTTTCTCAATTTTCTTCTCTGGATTTTTGCATTCAATAATGTAGTAGGCAATGTTGGGCAGTCAAGAAGCGTAACATAGCAGAGCGTAGCAGAGATGAGGATGTTGAGATCACGGTTTAAAGTATCTCTGATACCGTTACGATACCCTCTAATTTGAATCTTAAATTTAGCCGACTGATAGGGCGACCAATACCGATACTTTAATCCTTGCTCTTTATCATATCTTCCTACTTCACGATCGTATCTCCCCTATCCTTAAGGAAGTACGGGTCCAGGTCCCCCATAGATGTAAAGGGCCCTCTTTTGTGCCTTAGCATATCTCCGATATGATAGGATACCTTCCGATATGCATCTTAAATTTAGCCGACCAATACGGCGTCAGGCTAAATGTGTGGAAAAATAGGAGAAATGGAGTTAGGAATGACCCGGTTAGAGCTCATTTGGGAGTAACCCCGATTCAAGACGAGCTCCGTGAATGTCATTTAAGGTGGTATGGCCATGTTCAGTGGAGACCAAAGGATCCCCTAGTAAGAATTGACCAGATCCATATGGAAGGAGCAAAAAAAGGTAGAAGCAAGCCTAAAATGACCATAGGAGAGTGTTGTAAGAACAGACATGCAAAGGCTAGGTCTTAACTCTAGTATGACCTCAAATAGAACTGTTTGAGGGCAAAGATCTATGTTGCCGACTGCTTGTAGGTGGGATGTTCCTGTGGTGTTGCTTTGTTTCTTTCTTTTTCTTCCCCTTCTTTTCTTTTTCCCCTTTTATTTCTTCATGTTTTCTCTTATTTTACCATTTCATAGATCCATGTAGCCGAGCCCATTTAGTTGGTTTATCATTCATGGGCGTTGATAAGATCCTTCCATTTAGAGGACCTTAGGATGGCATAGCCTTAAAGTTAATGGCGAGGTTCAAACGAGGAAAGGCTTGTGGTGGATACCTGGGCACCCAGAAAAGGCTAAGTTGTTGTTATTGTTATTGTATTATCACACAAACATTCCCAGGAATCAGAATCTTCATCCTGAATATACAATAGTAAGAAATAGAATAACATCAAGATGACATTAAGTGTATAAATTCTAAATCATAACGTACCAGTGATGAAAACAGTCTTGGCAACACGTGCTAACAATATACCAACCAACCCTGAAAAGACAGGGAAATAAATGCTGCTCAATTTTTATTTTGAGATTCAATACTTCCAAATTCTGGAAACAAGGTAGAAATTTTAGGCAGAGATGCACTTGCATTTACTAGGCCCAGTTGCAACAGTTGAAAAGGAACTGTGTAAGAGCTGTGAAGATCTAGCTAATTGTCAAGAATTTGAGGATTCTAATGACTTAAATCTCTGTTGGAATTAAGAGGAGATGATACTTGGGAGAATTGGATGAAGATACTTTATCAGTTTAAGTCTACAAAATAGTAAGAAATCATTGATGTTTCTATTTCTACATAAAATTAAAGCAAAAGAATTTAACTTCTTGTGAAGTATATATTTTATCTGCTTTATTATTCTTAAATAGCTGGTAATATTTCAAAGATCGATACCTAACATATTCATTACCAATGATTAACCATATGTGACCCTTATCAAAACCTGAAATGTACCAACTGAGACACCAAAATCCAAGTCAGCTGAGACACCCAAATCCAAGTCAGCGGAGACACCCTACCTTCAATAGCTCTCAATCACAACTGAGTGAAGGCATGCGCACTATATACAATTTAATCAGTCTAGAATACATAGATTTTAGTTTTACATATTACTCAATAGATTTTAGTTTTGCATATTACAAACTAAACATAGTAACACACTCAGTTAAATCGGTACCATTAAGGCATTAACTAAGTACCTGTTCCAGCACCAAGCTCTAACGAAACAATTCCATCAAAGTCTGATGACGTAAACACCCTATGCAGCACGAAATCAGCTAATGCCAACTCAGCCCTCCATAACTAAAAGGAGAAAGATAAAACGTGATGACATTTGAATCAGAAAAGATTTAGAAAAGAAACACTTATTCCAAAAAGAAGGATATCAGGAGAAGCCACGTACTACCTGCAATCCAACATTGGGAATTGATGATGTGATATTATGCTGGATAATCACTCCAGAACTATTGTTAGATGGTTCTGCATGTGTAAATATAAAAATAGGGAAAAGGTAACATTACAGTCCTTCCTACAAGATGGAAGCATAAAATCTAGAACCATATTCTAAATCATAATTTTTTCTTTCCCTTTTTTTTTTTTTCAAACTAATTATGAATTTATAATTTGATTAGGGCATAGCCAAATAAAACGATAATGGTGCAGAGAAGTAGGCTTTATATATATCTTTACTGCAGTATTCACCCCATAACTTCTGCAGCTTACATAGCATCCATCTCATTCATTTCAAATTCAGCACTATCAAAATAAATCCATGAAGCATTGGGGAAGCAGCATATTGAAGTCAAGGCAAGTGCCCATCCCTTCAAAATTCCAAATTTCAAGCGTAAAAGAACACAATGAGCAAAGACTTTCCAGTCATGTTGAAGTATCCAATTCCCAATAAATTGACATACTATGCAAAGTGAATTAAGTTACCAAACATACAGGGCAGATAGAGAATGTATGTATTTAATTGCTGCAATAGGAATAGCATTGTAATCGATTTCATTACACATATAGGAGATGGGTGTGTGGCAAATGGAGAATTTCAGACAAGAAATAGGATAGAGAATCTCGATTAGAACTTACTGCTTCGTCGTGGTAGAACAAGATCACCGTCTCCATCAAAACTAATCTCTGGGCATGTCGGAGCTCCTTCGAATTCAACAAGATCAGCGCCACTATGCCACTTGGTACCTAGCCCACAATCATTCAAGAAATTACAAGAACTATTATCATCGATCGCATAGAAGAGGAAGCGGAAATCGGTGTGTCGTGCTATTTTTAACCTAGAGGGATTGGGAAGGTGAAGCAGGATATATAGGGCCCTGACGAACAAGGAGGACAGCCCAAGTGAACCTCGCTCATCACATGATCCTCGCAATCGCCAATGTTAATAAGTGGCGTCGATGGGTTTTCAGTTTCTTCTTCTTCTGGTGATGAAGATGATGGGATTGATGCTGGCAATTTTGCTTCTTCGTACTCCATGGAGCCACTCCATAGAAACAAAGGCGCATACCAGTTCAAATTTCAGGAAGAAAATAAAAGAACAGAATTTCATCCTGGGCCAAACCCAACCGAATCTTTATTGGTTTGATTTTGGGTTGGTAGAAACCAAACCGGACCGATCGAATGCATCGATCAAACCTACTAAAAACTTGGGTCAACCGAAAAAAAAACCAGAAAATTTCCCTTGTTTCCTTATGTATATGCAAAGCCGGACTGGATCATATTCGATGATAGCCTAATTACAAATTGAAACTTTTAAACCATAGTTTTTCAAGCTGGCCTCCTAGTCATAGACTGAATCAGATTGAACCCTCATCTCCAGATCTTGATTCTGCCATGTGGTGAACTTGAGATCTCCTGGTGAGTATGGGATTTTTACAAACCACAACTCACCAATTGTGCTTGGCAATTATTATTTTTCTTTTTTCATGAAACTTTAATATTGTGGACAAGTAGACCTTAGGTGGACCTTAGATCCCTTTCTTACATGTCAAAGTTTCAGTTCAATAGGAGATGACCACGGTAAAATGTAAATATTAAAAAATGAACTAGATTTATTGGTGAACCTAGTCCGTATATGGTTGGACAACTTGTTCTATCATTTGACATATCATATGATGATAAAATTTTATGGACAAGTAAACATTAAGATATGCTCACACGATTTTGTGGGCAAATATACCCCAAGATTACTTACTTGCATGTTTGAGTTTCAGCTTAGGAGGAGGTTGCCATTTGACAAAATAAATAGTTGAGAAACTTGGGAAGATGGTGCATGCATGGGCCTTACATAGGATATGCAACTACATGGAACCAAAGGGTTGAATTTGAGGTTGAAATTTGACACATCAAATGAAACCATTTTATAAATATCCAACTGTGAGGATTTTCATATTATCCTATCACATAAGGTATATCCACCCATTAAACCATTTCATGGACAACTGAAAATACAATTATTTGTGAGCATATATAGGAGGTTATTTGATTAAATTCGAGGTCAAAATTTCCAAATGGATAATCTAGACCGCTCCATAGATATCTAACAATTAAAGTTCTAGATCACCCGCCAGAGATACCCATGGCACGTCGGTATGAAGTGTTTAGTTCTTGAAGATTGTACGGACTGAGAGCTAATACAGAAGAGGATACTATAGCAGAGAGTGGTTAGACAAAGCCCTTATTTAATTGACTTCTATGCTATCTTTTGTCTGAGCTTAGTTTAATTTAATCAACCCATAACAGAAAACGAAGTTTCTTCTTTTTGAATTCATCGAAACCCAATAAGATACGTCTTTATCCATGTCGACAAACACTCTCAGGGAAGCAATTTTTGGCTTGCTTCAATGCAGCGAAACCAGGTTACGAGGTCCCCCAGCCCCATGACATCTTTAGCACCACCCCACCACAAAGAAGCTTTAAAATAATACAGAAAAGAAAGCTTAGATTCAATAGAGGGCACCCTCACATGACATGCTTCTTCACACATAAGAGATCTCAAAGCTCTTAGCATTCTCCCACCACTTACATTCTCACAAAGTAACTAAAAACGAATCATGCCCTGGTGCTCCTGACTGCAGCAACAAAGAGAGTGAGACACAGAGACGAGGGTGAGTGAGAGAGAGAGAGAGAGAGAGAGACCTTTGGACCTTTGGACCTTTGCACCTTTTCGTTACGCGTGACTTGGATTGACGAGCATGACCCAAGCCACAGAAACCGAGACTCCGTTTTTTTTTTTCAATAGAGAGACCATCCTCTGTTTCTCTCCATCTCCCTTTCAGGGCTATTCACAGAAAATAGTGAAATAGAGCTCAATAACAGATCACCATGAAGGAGATGTGCGAGGGGAACCGGATGAAGATGACGATGAGCAGTTCTTTGTGTCTGAACCACTACCTGAAGTCCCAATTGATCGTGCGTCCCTAAGAGAAACAGAACACGCCTCAGCAGGGAGCTTCTTCATTGGAGACAGGGGAGGAGTCATGGACAGCGATTTGGAACTAGAACCATCATCATCATCATTGCCGCTCATCTCCAAACGGGAAGGTGAAGTTTCAGGCGTTTCGAAGGGAGTTTCAACTCCAACTCTGTTCACCCTGCAAGCATCGTTGTCGTAAATGGGGTTCGAGATGTAAACAAAATGCTCCCCTGCACCACCACCACCACCATTACCTTCTGCTGCTGCTTGTTTCGGTCGAGGCGAAGCCAACGATTTGATTGAAAGAGACGGCGACGACGCTGTGAACAGTCCAATGCGTTGTGGAGTACTGATGATTTCTCCTTCAACTTGGTGAAGGCCCGACTCTAGAACTGGGAACTTCTTAAAATTTTCTCCCTTCTCTTCTTCTGCCACTTCTTTTCCAATGAAGGCAGGGAAGAGGAACCTTCTTGGAGCATTAAGAACCCCTTGTGCATAGATACTATTGAGAGGTGGAGGAACCGATGAGGTTTCTTGCTGTAAGGATTGATGAGTTGAAGTTGAAGTTGCGTTGATGGTGGTGGTGATTCGAAGCCGTCTTCTGCGTAGCAGAAGAGAGCAATACAGTTCTGCTAACAACACCAGCACCAATGCTAACACTATGGCTAAGCTCACCACCATGGCCAGCGTTACCCCCATTACCATCTTTGATGTGCTCTTCATCTCTCTCTATACTCTCTCTGTATGTATCTACTCTACTTTTAATGGTATACTTGGAGTGACAGTTAAAAAGGGCGGGGATTGGGGGAAGGTAGGGTAAGACTTAGAAGGTGATTTGGCGGGAAAGAGTCCTGTGGCCATTGAGGGAATCTTTGGGAGGGCACGTAGACAAAAAAGGGAAAAGTATTTGGGAAGCGTGTAACGGACTGTCAAGTGTCAACGTCAAATTGGAATCCACGTAAAGACCACAGCCTCTGGATTGTTTACACGTGTTATATGAACTACCTCATATTCCAATCCAACGGTTGACAGCTCAGTTGAAGGTACTCCCGTTACGAAGCAGTGGCTAAAAGTGGACTCTTTATTCTGACATGTGCGTTGAGAGTTCTGAGTCTTCTGACCTGAGTGAAGCAGAGAGGCTTTTACGAATATTTATAAAGCTCCTTTTCAGGGCATAAATTGTCTCCGCTTGTAATCGCTGTTCTGAAGAAGCTGACATCCATTTAACTCTGTTGAATTGCAGATTTCATTTTTGCAATTCCTTTTTCTCAATCTTATGTAATTACAAATTCACAAATCACAATGCCATTAGGCATAGACAACCATCACCACATCAAATCTCATTTTGTAAACAGATTAACATGTGAAAATGAGACTCATCATTTGGAGCAGTGGTTATGTGTCGTTGCAAATTAATGTTGTATCTACCGAAGATGTAGAATGCAATGAGAATAAACAGGTGACTTAAATAAAAAACAATTGGGGCTAGAATACAATGGAACTGAAGTATAGTGGAATGATGGTACAGATTCTGAGTTTCACTTGCAATTACCCTTTACGTCGTAAGGGCTGCTATCCGAGCTGCCAAATCATCATATTCTGGCAGCTTTGGATGGACATGCCCAGCTTGTCCATCGGGCTGAAAGGAACTGGCACGAGCTGGGCCTGTTCGCCCCTCAGTTGGGGTTGGTGGATCCGGTGGGAGTGAAGCTGCTCGAGCAAGAGGACTACTCAACCCTGTGTTTAAGTGTGCCTCATCTCTGCTTCTGTGAGCTGAGGATCGGCTGGTACTAGATGCAGTGTCATTTGTTGGAGGAGCTTTCAATCCCCTCATCTTGCTAGGTTCGTTGGTTGATGACTTCTTACTGTAGTATATTAATAGTTCATCCATCATCTCATCCTCTTCAACCTTTGAATCATAGTCATTATCAAAGGTGGTTTGAGGGCCTCGCTTTCCAACCTCTTTTCTAATGTCCAGATTTCTCTTTTCCTCCTGTTGAGAATTGCCAATGCTGTAATGACCTGGTGGTGGTTTCAAGCGTCTCCTAACTGATTTTGGCTTTGGCATTGCATCACCAACCTGATCATCCCGATGATCTTTCTCGTCTCCATGACCATTCACCCTTGCAGGTCCAACCAACTGGCCCCCAGAGTCAACATCATCTAATCTTTTCTCCATCCTCTCTGACCTGTTTCTTATTACATCTCTGTTGCTGAATGGAGGATCACAAGAGTTTTCATTATTGCCAGAACTGTTCCCCTGCGTCTTTGAATTGGTTCCATACTTGCTGGCCCTTGGTTTGATGTAGGGAGGAGGAACAACATTATTGCAGAACGGCTTCAGGATTTCTGTTTTTTCCTCGATTGCTTCTACTCTGGCATGAGAAGAAATGTTTCCATTGTAATTTTTGGAGATGGTATCCTCCCCACCATTACAATAGACATCATTTATGTGCTCCGATCTTCCATGAGACAAACCATCAAGATTGTCTCTTTTCGGTTCATACCCAGCATCACTGATTTCCCGACTTTCACAAGATGAAAAATCCTGGTGATTTCTTCTCAATAGACCATCCTCCCTGTTGGCATGTGGCTTGTGCCTATCGTTAGTGATTTCCTGCCATCCACAAGAATGAAACATCATGGTTGTTCCTTTTTGAGATTGTAACTTCTCTTCCATTCTACAATTTGTAAACATCTTGAACATCGTTTTAAGGGATAGTCTCCTCCTTGTCATGGTGGAACTTGTAACCATTGCTACTGTCATTAAAAGAACCCTGTTTCTTGTATTGTTCCAGCAAATGGTTCAGAAAGGTGGAAAAAGATTTTATGTACAGAATCCTCCTAAACAAATGTATAAAAGTATTCCAAATTCTTGAAAGTATTTCTTCCTTCTGTAGCATTCCTTCCATTCCCTATGGACTTGATGTGCACAGGAATTTGGTAGGTTTGAGTCCACCATTGCTTTTTTAGATTGACATTTAAAGTCTTTCAATATTTCTGTGATGTATTTCTATCCCATTTTAATGTGAATTTTACACATATAAAACCAAAATGCAAATATGCAAGGAGGTCACCTGTACAGATGCAGGGTGGTTAGACAACTTTCCTTCAAAAGCCTTGGAGTCCCACTTTATTGAAAATTCTTTTGCAATGTCTCGCATCAGCTGAAGTTTCTTTTCCCTATTAGGATGCTTTGCTGCCAGCTTCTCAGCAAACTGACATTAAACAATTTAGCATTTTAGTCCTGTTTAAGAGTATAATTGAGACAGCCATTAAACAGTTTTGGCTTTTTACTCGAGAGTTTTCATGTTAATAAAGCAGAATCTATTGAGACTAGAGTGTTTGAGCCTTTATATATATATATATATATATATATATATATATATATATTTGGTAAGTATAACTCATGAGCTATTACCTCTTGATTCAGAAAAGGCTCCAAGGAATTATCATATTTTTCAGCAAATAATTGCCTGAGATCACGTAGTTCTGGCAAATCAGCAAACCATGCAGCAGCAAAAATTAGAGACGGCACAGCTTCCCTGCACTCCTCAGGGCATTCCCTGTAAAGAAAATATTGGGGCATAGCCTATATGAATATAAAATTCATTTTTTAAGTGAAAAAAAGTAATACTAAATAAATAAATTGTGAAGAACAGAAAATCAACAATGTATGAAAATGTTAAATCCAACATTGGTACGCTATTGATTTCTTCCAAAGAACAAAACACCTAACTCTAGAGGCATCAATTTCAACCTGGCCCCCTATTGTATTGTAATATTTTCCCATGATGTCCAGACTCCCTAAGAAACTTATATTCACCTTTCCTCTTACAGAGCTTCCAACAGAGTGGGCTTCCATCTCCACTTCCCCCAAATGAATTTGCATAGTTTCATTTCAAAATATTCTTCAAATAAATAATGAGCCATTAGTATTGTGTATAAAAATACCACGATTAGATTTTATTTACTAAATCATATTGTCAAACTCTGACAAAATTTACACGAATCCTAAACGAAAAATCAGTTATGTGCCAGAAAGATTGAATGGAGGCAGTAGTCCTGTTCTTATTTTCTAGGCCCAGCAACTGACAGATGTATGATTAGGGACGTACTGACAAGCATGACCATAGTTTCGAAAGAGGAGTATGGATTAAAGTCGTGCATATCTTGCTGGACAGAGCACGGGAAATTTGTAGTATGCGAAAAGAAACATAATACACACCACAGCGGAAAAGAATCTTGAATCTGAAACCATATGACCTGTACACCGCTTTGAGGTACAATTTTCGGAAGTCATCTCTCATCTGGAAACAATTGGTACCTAAGAATTGCTTGAGCTAACATTCATCTCAATTGAATGATTGAACCATATTTTAATCCAGAGAGTGGCAGGAATAAAAAATTAAAGAAAACAAATGATTAGAAGGAAATCATAATTGAACGAGTCAAGATTCTGGTTACATGAGACTTATGCGCTATATAGGGCCAAAGAACGAAGTAGAGGCCCTGTTGCCCAAAAACCCTAGATGCACCAAAATCAATAGTTAAGATGGAATGTCAACCTACCAACCAATGCCAGAGAATGCATTAAGTAGCAAACTTACAAATGACAGATTATCAGAACAGCAGTACTACTGCACATACCTTTGCTTTTGCATGACTGAGATCTGCTTCAAAAGACAATCACAAAATTGCTCCACTAAATCATAACAGGACGAAAGGCTCATCTCAACAAGAAGTCCTTCAGCCTATTTCATAATCCAGCAAGATGGAAAACAAAGTCTTTAAGTTGAATATCAAGATTTAGACGAAAAAAATTTCATGAGCAATAAGAACACATTACTTGGAAGAGTCTAAGTGAAGAAAGATTAAAATTGATGCAACATTACAGTAATACGTTTTCATAAGCAAATAAAAATAATTAACAATCCTGTCAAGTGCCCATCTATTGACTCGAAATTGGAAGGGACAATCAGAGTGGCTTGCAATGGTTCTCTACTTATCTTCAGAAATAATAAAGGCACCGTTGGGGGTGAGACACCAACAAAATTAAGACAAGTTCCATAGTGGAGTTTACATTCACACAATAATCAGGCGGGGAGAGGGAATTCACCCATCATGTTGTGTTCAGTCAGATGAATCTAAGTACGCAGCACCAAACAATCAAAAGCAATAAGTATCCCATAAATAATATGGACAAAGGTAGGAAGGAAAAGTATACTTGTTCCTGTACTTACCTGTAATATCAGAAGTCCATTTTTTTTTTTTTTTTTTTTTTTGGGGGGGTTACAAAGAAGACCAATTACTAGAGTGGAAAAGAGAAAAAGGCAACAACAAGAGAGGCTATGACACTGCTTGACATGGTGACCTGCTACCCATCAGTCAAAACGGATTGAGGAATGAGCCAGGTTTCAGTCCATTGACATGTTAATTGTTATGAAATGGGCTTCATTTATATGAAATCTGATAAACATTCTTCTAACATTCCCAATGAAAATATGCACACTTAACCATTAAGTGCCTCCACTAGAGTGCTACAAACAGTCTTCAGAAAAGGTGGCTTCATCTCAAAACTTGGCAGAGAAACATACAAATACATGCTATTGTTTCAATGGCAATGCTTTTGAAAACTTTCCAAAGCCCAGACTGTTTAGACCTAGCGGTTAATGCTCCGATGTTCTAAGCCATGATGTGGCAAGCATCAATAATAATTCACCAAAAGAAAAATCAAATAAATGCTGTTTGGTTCAGGCTACCCAGCCTGAGTGGCACATGAATGCGATGACCTACAACCAATATCTTAAACAGTCCAACTCCCGTCCTTCCATCCTTGGAAACAGGGGGTTTACATCTCAGTTTTTGACAGACATACAGTAGCATCCCTGCGTGGAACCTAACCTGATTTATCAAGTCCTAACAAGCGTCAAAACGAACAAACAGATGAATATCCACATTTATCAAAATTAACTTTCAAGATCAAAGATCAAGTCCTCAGGTTCTTTGAGGCATAATTTTTCTTACAAGAAAGGAAGACAAAAATAACTTTTAGAGACTTGTTAACCAAGATACATGTAATTCAGTACATCCTAATTCCTACAGCTCTAAACATCAAGCTTTAAATAGGTTATAGACAAAGTACAAGGAATCACACTTTCCAATAGCTAACAAAACACCTTCAGAAATTTAATGGATGCAACATAGGAAAAGCAGCAGTTACAGAGACTTGCATAAGATGCAAAGAGAACAAAATAACATTCAAGAACTAAAGCTGCAAGGCCAATGAAATTAAGACAGAATTGGGAACACGACCCTGCGAATACTCAGGTACGCTTCACCTGAATATCTCCATGTGCCCGCACGTGAACGCGGACGACATAGATAGGGATGGTTCCAAGACAGATAGAGAGAGTAAGAGGATTTGTGAACATTTTTATCAGTAGAACAACGAAGAAAACGCAAAGAGCAAGGATTTCCCAGAGATGGAGAAGAAAACACGCAGAAACGTCCTTTTCTCTCCCAATTAAATCCAATGCCTCAAAAAAAAAAAAAAAATCGAAGGAATACCAACACAAGGACTAATATATATATTTTTCTCCTGCTATGCACAATTTCTGCATTTCAACGCCTTCATTGATTGAACGAGCTTCCACTCTGGCCAGTTGGGAAAAAAATGCAAGAAAATTTGAAGATTACCCTGCCATAAGCATTACTGTCGAGGTCGTTCGCAAGCAAATCCGCAATATCTTTCTTTAGAAACTTCTGCATTGAATTCCGCTTCCTCCGGATCAAATCAATTCGAGCTTTGGTAAGCTTGATTATTGATTTACTACACAAAAAACATAACCATTTCATAGCTCATCCGTCCCAATTACTAAAGAAAACGAAAATAAGAATAGAAAGAATATCTGGAAGAAGGATTTGATGAGCTTATGTTCAAAACCAACCATTTGGAGGTGAAACCTCGGCCTAGCAATCCATCCAACATCTTTGTTCCACCTTCTTCGTACCGTTAAAGATCAGAGAATGATCGATCGAATAACTAAGCAGATGCAACGGCCGAGGTGATGGCTTAAATGCAAATCAAGTAATAGGGATTTCCGCCATTAAAGAAGCTCCACAAGAAGAGCGCAAGAGAGGGAAAATGAAGAATCAGAAACTCTCTACCTCTCCCACCACCGGAAGCAAGCAAAATAAGCGGTACGGTCTGCCACGTAGGACTTCTCTCCTCCTCCTCGAACTCGAAGTCCCAACTGACAAATCCCCTCCTTAATGGTTTCTTGAGGTTTTTTATTACTATATTACCCTTCCCTCGGAGCTGAGGTAATTCCGAAATAACGGTCAATTGTAAAGGATTAAAAGGGTAGTTTGGGAAGTCAGAATTTAAAAAAAAAGAAAGAAAAAAAAGTTCTAAGAGCATTATCTAATTGGTTGCCAATTAAGGATCGAAGTTAAATTAAAAATATACTTAATTAAGCTAAGCTGGATGCCAGATTTTCTTTCTAATCCAATTTTTAGAGTTTGCTTTTCAGGCCTTTATGCCATCTCTTGCTTTATAATAATGAGATAAAGGACAACCATGTGTAAGACTAATTTAAGGGAGAAGCTACGATCTTGACATGTCCTCACTGGTTGACAATGCTAGTTGTCTTAACCAACGTAACGGATAGAGGATCAACACAGTCAGTGTAGGATGGAACTTACATGCCAAATATGGTATTAAGTATTGGTTTTGTATCGGCGTATCGACTAATATATATCTCTATCATTGGATATTGATACCAAAATAATACCGATATGAATTGCTGGTGTTGATGTCAATTGAGAGTAAATTGGTTAAAATTTTGCTCTTTTATCCAATGTTTGAAAGAAAATAAAGACGGAACGATTCATGAAGATTGATAAGCATGTACGAAAATCACTACAAAAACACATTTTAGTCATACCTGAATCCATGGCTGAAGAATAAGAACTCCTCAATGTCTTCTTGTATGCTCCTCGTACAACACGATCAATGTTAGTCTGGTCTACCCTCTTTCCCTTTTGCTTTTGGTCTTTAGCCTCACTTAATGGGTCAGTGATAACTATATATAGAGGTGAGGGTAGGGACCAACCCTGCAATAAAATTAGGGTTTCCTCCCCATTAAGGAAACAATACCTTAAGTCCACACATAGTAATAAATATTTCATATTATTAAGGTGTGCTAATAGAATCCAATATCTTCATAGAGATCACTTACCAATAATATTGGATTCTTTCTATATTAAGGATAAAATGATCCAATATGGGTAATTTGTATCAATATCTATATCGATTGAGAATGATATACCATTTATGCTTTGTTATAAATGTAATGATACCTTTTTTTATTTTTTTTTTCCTGTTGATATATCAATAAATTTGGACTAAGTTTAGAACAAATATCTCAATTAGAATAGCTTTAAAAGCAACCTTTTTCTATTATAGGTTTTGTTTATTTATTTTTTGGCTGGGGAAGGAAATAATCTTATTATTTATGCAACTTCAATTTTAATTAAAATAACAGAAAAAATATTTCAAAGAATATTATTTACAACTTTTACATGGCAAAAACCATTCCACATGACTATGCATGAAACGGCTTACCAGAATTCTAATTTATATAAAAAGAAAATTTTTCTCAGACAGCCAATATTGTATCGTGTACACGATACAATGGGTCTTTTATAATATTTTCTCTCTCCTTTTTACACTTTGTGGGTTCCAGGTGGATGACACTAATTCTCTCTTCGACAATGGCGTGAAAGATTCCCACACACTAGTATTGTGGTTCCTCTCCCTATATATATATATATATAATTTGCGAAATTGATTATATTTTTATTTTAAAAATTTTAGAGGATGACGTGTATCAAGTATTTCTTGGATGACAAGTAAGAGGTTGGCCATGTTACGTTCATATTGTTCTTTGTTTGGAATTGACTTTGATGATTTAAGAGGAACTATGATGTTAATTTAGCTAATTTAACACATAGATTCCTGGCAGAGCATAGAAAGGGGATTATTTTTGTGGATGAGAATAGATTTCAACGTCCATGAGGAAGAAAGCTTCCTGTCCTTCCTTACTGTGATGGATTGGATTTAAAAGGAATAAAATTTACTTGTAAGTTGACTCTTTTGAAGCTGAAGTGGTTCTTAATTAAAAATTTTTAAGTCTTAATCATGATTAAGCATCTGAGTAAGTAAAGTAATACATGGGTTGTGGAACTATGGAGGCCACACATATATCCAAGGTTCCAAACTACATCCCACAAGAAATTTTTGTAAGAGAATTTATGCTAAAGCAACTTCCCTTCTTACCTCTCTTTAGAGGAGAGGTTCTTTCAGCTGTCAAGAAAGTATGTTAGCATGGTAACACCTTCTTTTTCCTATATTTTTCTTCTTTCTATGGAATAACCTCACTCCTCTCCTATCTATAAAATCATTTTGCCGTGTGTCATTGGTGCACTTCTCTATGCCGCTTGTCTGAAAAACCCTCTCCTTCAATATAAAATATGATTATTTATAAGTTTAATTAGGGTTCTTTAGGGGTTTAATGTCATGGAAATTGTAAATTATGTAACATATATAGTCAAGTGGGAGATGCCAATAAACTAAATCTTGTTTCAAGGACTATGGGTAAGGAGACATTTACACAAAATATTTAACTAATGGTGGAGTAATTAGATAATTTTTGTTTTATGGCGAAAGGAGTAATTAATTAGTTGCAACTGATTGTACACTTTAGATGATTATCAAGGGTGAAAATTGATATTTCTTAAGTATACATACTGACGTAAGGAGCCATGTTTTAACTATCATTAGAACCCTAAACAGGTTTGATCATATGATTGTTATAAGATAAAGAACTTGGTGGAGGTGATAAAAAAGAATTTATGGGCAAGCACCGCACCCACATAATTCTATAAAGCCGAAGTGGCAAATCTCCTTCTAGGATATCAGAGAAATGGTCTAGTTTGATGACATTTCAAATTTCAGATCTAGGTTGTGTTTTGTTATGCATTCTCGAAATAGATTTTGGTTTAGAACGCACTATGAAATGAAATTATAAAGAAGAATCGAATTTTAGAATGCATTCTAGATCCAAAACCTTAAATTCAATTGTATACCTCCCATTCACCCTCTTGGTATTTCATGCACCATTTTCGTAGTCTTAGGTTCCATTTGGTATCGTTCTAAAAAAACGTTTCTGGAGTTTTTTCATTCTATTGGAACGAAAAAAACGGAATCTTCTGTTTGGTGCACTTATGGTTCGTTTCTGTTTTTTTGGAACAAAAAGTGAAAAAAAAAAACTGAAAAAACGAGATTGGACGGAACTCCATTGGAGTTCCGTCTTCCCAGTTTCGTTCCATTAAAAAAAAAAAAAAAAAAGTTCCCAATAAAAATATGAAATTTTGAAACACAATTTTTTGGTTTAAAAACTGCATTTTGACACAGAAACTGAAATTTTCGTTTCTGACACGAAACGGCGTTTCTGGAACAGAAACGATACCAAACGGAGCCTTAGATTTTTCAATGCTTTGTTGTGCAACTTGCCCAATTCTATCTTGGTGGAAATTTGAAATTTGAAATATGAGTGGGAGACCTCAGGGTTACCTACTGAATCTCAACCCATATAACCTATAACATGGTTGTGTATGGTATGCATTCTAAGAATAGTAAGAATCTAGAACACATTTTGAAGTGAGAAAATAAAGAAGAATTGAGTTTCAAAATTTGTTAATTTATCTTGAGAATGTATATCAAACACAACCAAAGTTTTGTAGATTTAATTTGTTATTATAGATTCTGACACATCTTAGAATCTTAGTTTAGACCATCTAGAAGAAAAATTATTTATCTCTTTTGACATGAATCTATAAGCTAAATGTATATATTGACATCTCTTAACCCAAGGTGGTAGCACAGTTGATGAGCAACGGACTTGGCATGAGCCGTAAACTCCAACGTCCTAAGGTCTGGATACCCGTCATTAGCAAAAAAAGTGTATATTGACATCTCCCACACCAACTCGAAAAACAAGTTAAAGTGTATTATCATTTTCATATATAGAATCAAACTATCAACTCATCTGCCTAAAATCCTGCACTATGAAGAGTAGCAAGCTAGACCTTGTAGTGCTTGATTAATTGATTAAGGATCGTAAATGTATACATTAAAATATATATATATATATATATATATTGATAAGATGGAGAGCTCCTTTTTCAATTTAATATTTTGGCATGCACACCTCAAATCCCAGAGTAAAAAATAAATATGAAAACAAGAACACTATCTCCTAATGTGTACGTCTAGACATAAATGGCATAAAAAGACAATGCTAAAGATGCTCACACAATAAACTAAGGAATATTTGAAGGAGCAAAGAGATAAATTAAGGTTTCCCTTATGCAATGATTGTGTATGATTTAGTGTAAGAAACTAGTAAGTCACTAAGGTAATGCTTATCTATTAAAAAATAAAATAAAGGCAATAATTAATGCTCATCTAAATTCAAACCACGGCATGGATCCTTTAAAGGGTCGAGTGTCATGACTCATCAAATGATATTTATACACTTTAATTAGTCTACAAAGAACCACCCACCTAACTGTCAGCATCAGTATCTCATTTCTTAGTGACCTAATTTTTCATCATCTTCTCTTCTCGCCGTAGAGATCTGAACCCTTTGATTAGCGTACGTATCATAGTTTGAGAGACATATCAGTATTGATATTGTATTAGACATCGACTGATATATATTGATATGATACTGAACCCATATCAGTGGTAGTGGTATAAGAAAGTGTAAAATGATCTAATTAAAAACCTAATGTATTGACATTTTTAGGGACAAAACAGTATGATCAAGTCAAATATAATTGATTTGTGTTGATATCATCAGTATCAGTATCAATATCAGTGTCAATATCGATCAAGAATGGTATTGGTATTGATAGCTAAGATAATGACAGAAAAGGATAATTTCAACATCGACATTAAGCACGGTCGGAGTTAATGATGACACAAGATTTTAATCATAAGATCACATCATCCTGACGAAAAGATTCTCTATTCTATGAAAAATTAATCGTTTCTTAATTATATTCACCATTAGATCTAAGGTATTAACCACCAAAAGTGGTGGATTAAAAGATTCTCTCCCCACAATGGTTCAATGAAAACTTGATCCTTTAATTATCAGTCTCACTTGATGGTTACAGTTTCTTTGAAAAAAAAAAAAAATCTATTAAAAATGATTAGGAAAACCTATTTTTTTATTCAATAATTTAGTGTGCATTATTGCAATTAAAAAATTTATAATCGTCACCGTAAAATTATTTAATAAATATCTAAAAAATATAAAAATAAATAAATAAAGTAAACACAATAACCACAACACTTCCTTCCACAGTGACTCTAATTGGGAAGGGGCCAAGGGGGAGTATGGATAATCTCACAATACCATACTGTAGCATGCAGCCCTAAGGATTACAACCTGAGTCTTACTCCGTGGCAAGTAATTAATTAGTTTCAGCATAAATAATTGTATCTTTTTTTATTTTAAGGTTCCGGTGTCGTTTATATTAAAAAGAGCAAATCAGTGTATAAAGCTCTCACTACTATATAGTTTGAGAAGGGCATATATACGCATCCTTACTCCTTTTTATTTTTTATATTCCTAACCTGAAATATTCTGTAATGAACCAAATCAGGGCCATTAAAGGTGTATGAGTGGTTTTAAGTGCCTTATATATTGTGTTTTTAAGTTGATGATGAGGAGTCAGCTTTCTTTCCATTGCTAAATTGAATTTAAAGTTGTTTTTGTTTGAAAGAAACAAATGCCATCCATTATCCATAACAATGGTGGGCTGAGTCAAATTGCGCATAAAAAAGTGCTGATCATGGGGTCCCGTGACTTCCATTTCTGTTGCATTTATGGTTTCAAAATGTGTGTCAAAACAATCCCCTTCTTACTTGTTTGTTGCCTGCCTTTCCAAGGTTCAAACTTGAGTTTACTTTTAAGAAAAAAAGGTTAGAACTACTTTTGGTTTATTATGTAGGAGAATATAAGGGAAGGGTTCATTGAAGTGTGGTATCTCTCTTCTCATGTGTTCAAAGTAATTGAACCGAATATCTAGGTTAATTTGGTGTAGATGTGAGCCTGAGCTTGGGCCAAGTAATTTAACTTTGGGCTTAGGTTTAAATTTAGAGAGAGGGTTGGGCAACGCCATCTGTTAGGGGGTGTTAAAACCTAGTCCAAACTAGTGAAACTGACCAAATCTAATCGAATCTAAATCGAATCAAAATCAAAATGAGTTTATTAAATGATGTTTTGGACTTGTGAGATCGAAATCAAACCATACTACATCGAAATCTACAAGACATCAAATCAAACTTAAAAAAACAGATCCAACCAATATAACCCGGTAAGAAACAACACCAACCCAAAATCATAAAAGAACACATTTTCACCTTAGTTTTGAATATATTTATATGGTAAACCATAAAATCAAATCAAAATCGGCCCAAACCAACCAATTGACACCTCTAACGTCAGCTTATGATAAACTAATTGTATCCACTAGGGATGTCAATTTTGAGCCCGCATTGATAGGCCCGATCGAGCCCGGCATGTTTATGGTCCGACCTGGACTAGCACCAATTAATAAACGTGTTGGGCTTCATTTATAAATAGGCTTTCACGGTGTAGGCAGCTAGCATGTCGGGAGCTCGACCGAGCCCAACATATTTATGGCCTGATTTGAACCGACTCATTGTAGCCCAACCAAGCCCGACCGAGCCCAACCCTGTTTCATACTACATAAAATTCTTATATTTTGCAATGGCACCCCATGTGTTGTAGTTGTTTTTCCAAGTAAGAAAGAAAGAAAACCCACATCGGACATATAATGATTATAACCCACCTAGAATGTTCACAATTTCAATTCATGGGAAATCTTGCTTAGAAATTAAAATTTCAATCAATATTTCTTGAAGAGTTTAGTAATGTCATTTTTTAATGAGAAATCTTGTGTCATAGTTCTTATGTAACATTCAAACTTTGGGGGTCATGCCAATTTTCCAATGCAATTAATTGTAATGAAATTATATAGTAATTTAATGTTCAAATGGGACATTTCTGGGCCTTCAACTCATTTAAGAAAATAATTTTAGAGTTGGCACGTTTAGAGCCTATTTTGACTTAAATAAGTCCGTAGCTCATTTAAGACCCATTTATGGTAACTTGATTAAATCATAAAAAAATCAGCCAATTATAAACTGTATTATGCCTCCCAAAACTAGGCTTGTTTACTTAAACGGGCATTCATGTTGCCAAGTTTCCAAATGATCGAGACCAACTCGACTCGACCAGGACCACCCAACCGATTAACATCCCTAGTATGCACCAATCATAGGGGTAAATATGTGAGATCTTTCCGTAAGGGGGGAATAGAGAGGATGACAGTGGCTGGGCACGCTACTATCTTTTCGTAAGCTCATTGGAGGATATTCTTAACTTGAAGACCTATTTTGGCTTTAATAGCCTAGCTGATTCCTTGGCAAGGATGACCCTATCTGTGACAGGTAAAATAGTTTGATCCATTTCCAATCTTTGGCATCCATGAGTTCCCGTTCCTCTGAACAAATTTATTTTCTAAAAGAATAAAAAAAAAAAAAAAATAAAAAGAAACTTAGCTTACAATAAGGCCATAGTCCGAATTGGAGAATAAAAAAAAAGATAACGACAACAATTTTAGAGTTCCACTTGAAAATAACGTTCTCACATTGGATGTGAGGAATTTGATGTGAAGGCTAATAAAGAGTTGGATATACCCTCATCTGAAAAATCTCTCACGAAGATCTCAATTCTTCTGTGACCTCTTGAAAGGAGATATTGGTACCCACGTTGGATCTGAATAACCCAATATGAAGGCTTAGCCAGCCACAGAGTCTACCCTTCAAAGGATTTAAAACAGACATCAAACAGTTTACCCAAAAAAAAAAACCAAAATCATCAAATTAATTAGATATGATTGTGTTGTCCAACGGAGCTCCAATAAGTCGTCTCTTGATAATTGCATTATATTTATGGTTCTAAATGGACGGATTGGACAAGCAGAGGGACCAAGGCAAGCCCAGACCATCCAAGCCTTGAGTTTGGGTTTGTTGAAGCCCAAGTCCAACTGATTTGTTTTTGGTGTCGTACGTTGTCAGTTGTTGTATGTTCAGAGAGCTTGTAGCTATTCTTTTCAATCTGAGCCCGGCCCAAAAATTGGAACCCGAAATAGGTAAGCCCAACCCAAACAAAATCTTAGACTGTAAATTTTGACCAGCTCAAATTGGAGTGGCGACTGGTACAGTCCTTCAATAATGCATTTTCATAGGAGCATGGCTTCAAAAATCGGCTCCGGCTCTTTTACATAGAGTCCAGATCAGAGATTGATCTTAGGGTTGGGAGGACTCAGGCATGCATTCCTAGGGTCACTCTCTGGTCCTTAGGCTCTATGAAAAAGTTAAAATAGATGAGTCGAATCAGCCAATTTGGATCGACATTAACTAATTCGATCCACGATTATGCTTTTCAAAACCTTGCATAGGATTAATTGTAGATGATAACCCATCCCAAGGTTGATCAACTTAATTCATGATCAAGAATGAGATTTAGCAATATCATAGTCCTAGGTATCATTCATGTTTAATTGATATATTGACAGTTTATTATTCATAAGACTAACAGAAACATACTGTTTTGGACCAAATTAAACTGGAAAATTTTGAAAAAATTCAATATATTTTACACATTTTTATTTTATATATATAAAACGCTAAAAACTGGACCAATAATAAGCCAATAAAGGATTATTAAAATAAATGGATAAAAAAACTGAGAGGACTAATAGCTATCGGTTTTGGTTTGAGATCAAACAATTTATTGGTCCGGTTTCAGTCTAACCCGACATATATAACATATTGAAAGGGGGGGGGGGTTGGCTAGAGAGGGACCAACTAGACCCAAAACGGAGAGAGAAAGCCAATCAGAAAAAGATCCTCTCAAGTGCACCCAATGCACATCCAACGGCCAAGGGTGTATGCCTAGATGCTGTCAACTATCCCATGCGCACTAGGGGCATTGGGCCACTAGAGAGGATCCGTGTCCAAGTGAAACCCCCTTTTTCTCTTTCCTATTTTGTGTTTTGTTGGCCCCTCTCCCGCACCCTCAGCTAGAGAGAATCTAAATCCATGTGTAACCTAGATTTGAACAAACCCTTCTTACAATGTGATATACCGAAAATTAACCCACCAATGGGAGCAGTTGACATGACGCCTATTTAAACCATGGGCCCATGGTTGAGCTTGTTCCACGTCGATTACTTGGGAGTTAAGACTCTACACTCTCCATTGCAGGACGTGGCGCACCTAAAAGATGATTTCTGATAAATGTAAATTGAACTTCTTTTGTTAGGGCTTCATTGTCTCTTTCTTATAAAAGGAAAGTAAGACCAAAAGACAAGGTAAGATCATTTTCAACCGCATGATGCAATTACTGTGAATCTATTACCCTCAAACCCGTTGCTCTATAGATTCTTGTATAATTGCAAGTTACCTCGGATCCCTGACTTCAGAATCGGAGAATCCCCCTCGGAGTCAGCTCGAGACTCCCCTCTCTTGCATTGTTATTAACTTTCTTTTTGCAGACCCCTAGGCAGATCAATTTGTGTGTGTGTCTGTTGTATGAAAGAGAGAGAGAGAGAGAGAGAGAGAGAGCGCCTTGGTCTAAGGGGAAAGTGAAATTGTTAAAAGTTTAAACTGCCCTCAAGTATTTATTACTATATCCAATGGAGAACCGATACACCTCTACTACTTTTNAAAAAAAACCAAAATCATCAAATTAATTAGATATGATTGTGTTGTCCAACGGAGCTCCAATAAGTCGTCTCTTGATAATTGCATTAAATTTATGGTTAAATGGACGGATTGGACAAGCAGAGGGACCAAGGCAAGCCCAGACCATCCAAGCCTTGAGTTTGGGTTTGTTGAAGCCCAAGTCCAACTGATTTGTTTTTGGTGTCGTACGTTGTCAGTTATTGTATGTTCAGAGGGGTTGAAATCGTCTTCAATTCCGATCTTGTACAATTCCGTGCAATACCACCTTCACGAGGTGACACATGTATTGATACCAATATAATGGTCTAGATCTGGTACAACTAATAAAACATTAAATCAGTGAAGAGGCATTTAAATCAGATCTAGACCATTGCATTGGTATCAATACACGTGTCACCCCCTAAAGGTGGTATTTTATGGAATTGTACGAGATCGAAATTGCAGATGATTTTTTTCCATGTTCAGAGAGCTTGTAACTATTCTTTTCAATCTGAGCCCGGCCCAAAACTTGGCCCCCGAAATAGGTGAGCCCAACCCAAACAAAATCTTAGACTGTAAATTTTGATCAGCTCAAATTGGAGTGGCGACTGGTAAAGTCCTTCAATAATGCATTTTCATAGGAGCATGGCTTCAAAAATCGGCTCTGGCTCTTTTACATAGAGTCCAGATCAGAGAGTGATCTTAGGGTTGGGAGGACTCAGGCATGCATTCCTAGGGTCACTCTCTGGTCCTTAGGTTCTATGAAAAAGTTAAAATAGATGAGTCGAATCAGCCAATTTGGATCGACATTAACTAATTCGATCCACGATTATGCTTTTCAAAACCTTGCATAGGATTAATTGTAGATGATAACCCATCCCAAGGTTGATCAACTTAATTCATGATCAAGAATGAGATTTAGCAATATCATAGTCCTAGGTCATAGTTCAGTTATATTCATCATTCATGTTTAATTGATATATTGACAGTTTATTATTCATAAGACTAACAGAAACATACTGTTTTGGACCAAATTAAACTGGAAAATTTTGAAAAAATTCAATATATTTTACACATTTTAATTTTATATATATAAAACACTAAAACTGGACCAATAATAAGCCGATAAGGGATTATTAAAATAAATGGATAAAAAAACTGAGAGGACTAATAGCTATCGGTTTTGGTTTGAGATCAAACAATTTATTGGTCCGGTTTCAGTCTAACCCGACATATATAACATATTGAAAGGGGAGGGGGTTGGCTAGAGAGGGACCAACTAGACCCAAAACTGGAGAGAGAAAGCCAATCAGAAAAAGATCCTCTCAAGTGCACCCAATGCACATCCAACGGCCAAGGGTGTATGCCTAGGTGCTGTCAACTATCCAATGCGCACTAGGGGCATTGGGCCACTAGAGAGGATCCGTGTCCAAGTGAAACCCCCTATTTCTCTTTCCTATTTTGTGTTTTGTTGGTCCCTCTCCAGCACCCTCAGCTAGAGAGAATCTAAATCCATGTGTAACCTAGATTTGAACAAACCCTCCTTACAATGTGATATACCTAAAATTAACCCACCAATGGGAGCAGTTGACATGACGCCTATTTAAACCATGGGCCCATGGTTGAGCTTGATCCACGTCGATTACTTGGGAGTTAAGACTCTACACTCTCCGTTGCAGGACGTGGCGCACCTAAAAGATGATTTCTGATAAATGTAAATTGAACTTCTTTTGTTAGGGCTTCATTGTCTCTTTCTTATAAAAGGAAAGTAAGACCAAAAGACAAGGTAAGATCATTTTCAACCGCATGATGCAATTACTGTGAATCTATTACCCTCAAACCCGTTGCTCTATAGATTCTTGTATAATTGCAAGTTACCTCGGATCTCTGACTTCAGAATCGGAGAATCCCCCTCGGAGTCAGCCCGAGACTCCCCTCTCTTGCATTGTTATTAACTTTATTTTTGCAGACCCCTAGGCAGATCAATTTGTGTGTGTCTGTTGTATCACAGAGAGAGAGAGAGAGAGCCTTGGTCTAAGGGGAAAGTGAAATTGTTAAAAGTTTAAACTGCCCTCAAGTATTTATTACTATATCCAATGGAGAACCGATACACCTCTACTACTTTTCCTTTCTGTATTGAAAAAAAAAAAAAAAAAAAAGAAAAGAAAAGAAATCCAGATTGATTCTAAAAATCCAAAATGCAACCCTTCTGGTTTCTGAACACCCTTAGAACCGATCTTCCATTCACATCAAAGAGAGGAAGACATCAACGGTTCCATTTGGATGAAAAAGAAGCCGGGCCAATTCTGGAAAACAAATTCACCCCCACCCATTTCTCAAAATTTCTTGAACAAACACTTACTAGATAGAGATCGAGAGAAGAGAAGACAGCCACCAGCCCACTGGTGGTGGTGATGGTGGTGGTGGTGGTTGTGGTTGTGGTCGTTGTTGTCTATTTGTCTCTACCGGATGCATCTCAACAAGTTGATGAGGAAATGGAAGAGATAGTTCTCTCTATGGAGTAGATCTTGCTGAACCAACCGCTCTAAGTTCAAGTCCCTTGGGAGGAGATCACTATAGTACAGTAATGTGGTGATGGACGCAGCCGGGCGACCAGCCAGCGATATCAACAGCCGCATCAGTGAACGGAACATCAAAGGAGCTAAAGACTGCAACAAAAAACACAAAACTTTCATTCAAGATCTCAAGAAATATAAAAGATTAATTAATCCATTAAGACAAAAGAAGATCAAGTAGAAAACGTACCATGACTTTGATGAGAGTGAGAGAGAGCAGGAATCATGGCGAAGATGAAACAGGTCTTGACATGGTTGTTGTGTATCAAGGTGTGTGAAAGATGGTGAGAGTGTGAGGTGGTGAACTCTTGTTGAAGCCTGGAGGGTTCGAATTTTCGAGCTGCCAATCCTCAGCTGATGGTCAGACCTACCTGTCCAAGCTCTTTGAATATCTACCAGGACATACGAGCTGCTAAGTAAACAGAATAGAAAGAGAAGGGTGCTTAGGGCCATGGTGGGCCTTCAGACACATGGAAAGTCAATAGATATTAACATGTTGACTAATAGCTTAAACTGTTTTGGGTTGAAGTCTCTACATGATATGATAGGTGTACTTAGAACTTTACTTCTTCTTTTGATTGGGACCTATATCCGACGGTTGAACAGTATTTGGGATGCACGTTGAAGTGTTGTTAACCGTCAGATGTACATTGAGCACGTTAGAGAGGATTCTTTCCTTTTGGTTGATCATAATTTTACTATCAGAAGTTAATTTAATATAATATTTAATGCAAGGGTAAAAAGGGTTTCAAAGAATTAAAAGTCATTTTAATGCATTTTTTTTTTTTAGTAAATTGACAATATATATTATTTTAAAGGGAAAGAAAATAAGGTTGCAAGTTATTTAAAATCTCAAGAGATGTTAATAAGAAAATCCATTTATTTATGCATATGTACAGATGAAATGATCATATGAGAATTTCTGGAGCTAACAATATTCTGTAGCCTACAACAACATAGGTTGCAGTTATTCACCTCCACCAATTCTAGGAAGAAGAAAAGAAGAAACAAAGATTTCCCAAATTTTGTAATTTTTTTTGAGTTTTTGATTCAATAAACTTAGGAATACTATAAGAGGAAAGTTTCATATGTTTTCACCATTTTATGGACTAAGAGAATGATACGATGGCCAAAAAAAAAAAAAAAAAAAAAATTTAAAAGCCGGTGCAAGAATTGGCTTAAATCGATAAACCTCGAGATCTTCCTAAAGGATAAATTTTATTGATTTTATACTATTTATCGATTAAAAGAAAGAACCTTGCTTAGTAGTAAGTACCTGAGTTTAGTAGTAGTAATAAGTTAGTCGTTAGTAATAAGTGTGGCCCCTTGTTATCCCCTCGTGGATCCCCCTGTTTGACTCCTAGTGGAGTCCTATATATGGGTCTTGCACCCAAAAAGAAAGAAACATTTTTTATTTTTTTAAAACTTAAATACAAAACGAGGTTACTTCAAAAATGTTGTAGGAATCAACTGGAATGAGGATCAAGTTTGGCGGACTTGATTCTAATTTGGTGATTCACTTGATGATTCAATTCTGGCCAATTACTTTAATCATCATCACAATTCATACTACGGTGCAACTAGACCGGATTCTATAAAACCTCAACCCAATACTAGGTTCCCTTAATTAGCTCAATTCATGCCCAATCAAACCCTAGTCCAGGTTGGACCATTGCAATCCAAACCCCACACTGTTTAGCTTAATCCTACTCAGCCTGACTTTATTGATCTTAATTGGGCTGGATTGGCCCTGATTAATTCTGGCAACAACAGCTTTTATTATTTCTAGTCTAAGCAAGGTTGGGAGGCTAACCCTATGTTTTTGATTGAATATATGATACTATTATATATATATATTGATATATATATTTATAAGTCCAGTTGTTTCCTAGGTGGGACATAGGGGTTACACCAAGACATGAGGCGCCCCAAGAGAGGCATAGTCATTTTGCATCCCTTTAAGTTTGGACATAGCCTTTGCATCATACACAGAAAACTTTATTCCGTTAGCCGGGCCAAGCGAAGCCAAAAGCTTAGTCCCAGCCTTACCTTGCGCCTAGAAATATTAACCCTATTCCAGCCTCAGCTATGTCGGGTTCAGGGCCTCAGGCAGGCTTGGGCTCACCGAGGCCAACTAACACTTCTAGTTCAGACCATTAATCAGTAATTATGATTAGTCATTTTCATATTCTTCAATTATGAATAGTCATTTCATCTTCTAAAATACTTTAGAGTGGAACCTATGCACACACAGCTCACGTTTTCATTTCTCTTAAAAATTATTAATTAGCCCTAATATTTATTTTCTACATATCTTTGAAATACATTTTATGTTCCAATCAACATATAGATATTCCAAGAAAAGATATAGATCCTTTGTGCAGGAAATTACAACAGTCTAGGGTGGTGGCAATATTTTTTACCCCTCAGGACTGTCATATGATATTGCTGAAGTGAAAGAGTTTAAGTGTAGTTAACTATTGTATTGAGAGAAATAAGAATTATTTTTATTTGATGTATATATTGATAAATATCTCTACGGTAAGAAACCCTATGCGTCTGCATGTAAGCCAATGTAAGGAAGTGCAGGAGCATCATTAGCTCACACGGTGGGATCCTAGGCTTTTTTGCACCTGTACCAATCTGAACATTTCCTACTACCAAACTGAACATTTCTTACGCCTCTTTTTTCATATTTAATTAATAATTGAAAAACAAAGGCATTATTCTTTTTCCAATAAGATCCTAACTCTTCTCTATTTTAATATTTTTGTTGTTAAATATTTTAATAGTTTGTGACTCTTTAGTAACATAGTACTTGAATTATAATTATCATCCTAAGAGAATAAAGAAGGTAATAGAGACATTAACTTAAGGACCAGAGTTTTAATTGAGAGAGAGTTGGAGTTAACCTATGATGGAAGTGTTCTCTATCTTGTGTGGCTCCCATGCTTGCATGAGATGTTGAGACCTAATCAAAGCCTTCTTTTTGATTCAATCTATAAAAGATAAAGAAGTCATTTCATAGGGGGGAGGAGAGACAAGTATGCTTTGCCTACTTTGTACAAAGGCAGTTTCACCTAAAGAACATGGTTGACAAAATGTGGAAAAGTGTTTTTTGTGGGGGAGTATGGTTCCTGCGAATGTATATGTATGTGAGGACCAATAGGAACACACGAGAAAACATCCATAAAAATATCAATTTTTATTTCTTAAGGGTGCACTCAATCATTTCGCTTCCCATGTGTCTGGACTAAGGGTGTTAATTGACTCAGTTTTGGTGTATACGGTGCAGTTTAGTTCGATTCACATTTATTTGGCTGAACCAAAAGCGCACCATTTATCAAACGGTTGCACTTTCTGAAACCGTAACTATTTAGTAAATGGTTTCAGTTCCACAATTTTTAAATGATGTCGATTTCACGGTTTTAAACTGTTTTGATCATGGTTTATTCTATACTGTTTCTAAATGGTTAATAATTGGTTTGCTAGTTTATTTGCATGCTTACTAAAATCTTTTTTTTTTTTTTATAAACGTTTTAATCTTATATCAAATAATATGGGGCATTGAACAAGCAATGATTTAACTACATAACTACATAATAGGAATAAATTATTGAATGGACTGTTGGATAGCTTCTATGGTCCTTAATTCTTCCATAAATTAAACCATTATGTTTTGTTAAAACAGCCAAATATTTAATCATTATATGGGTTAATCGGATCGATTTTGATGGTTTAAACGATTCAATTTTTACGGTGTCAATTCAATCTTAAACTAACAGGTTAAACAGTTAAAACTAATACAACTTTAAACTTAAAACCAGAATTGAACCATATACTAAACGATTTTATAGTTTCAATGTAAATGGCTCGATTCAATTTCAATAAATGATTTTGAGTTTAAATTCACATCCTTTTAGTCTGGACGCAGGATCCACATTTCCTTTTTTGTTTTTTGGTAAATGGAGCCACACTTCGTATACAAGTATAATCAAAGCAGGATTCGCATCGTTGTGTTTTCCTTTTCAAAAAATATAAAAAAACGTCAGATAGGAATCAAACCAAAACTCTTAAACAGAATAATCAAACAAGGATTAGCATAGTCTCTATAAAATTCTGTTGGTAGCTTTTAGACGTCTATATAAGCCTATAAGGTGTGCGTAACTTTAACGCCGTTCCCTCCTTAGAAGACTGAAGAACAATAATAGAGAGTACTCGGTGGTTTGTTGTGGGTTCGGCGTTAGGGCTTCTTCTCTCTCAGACTCTCTCGTGCGCAACCTCAATCCAATCCAGCCATGTCTTCCAAGCAAGGTACTCTCTTTCTCTCTCGATCTGAGATCCTTTTTCTCTTTCGATATCTGGGCTATTTAGTTTTGTAATGAAAATATCTTATTTTTTGTGATGTTCTAGGTGGAAAGGCCAAGCCCTTGAAGCAACCTAAGGCCGACAAGAAAGAGTACGATGAGGTATTGTTCTTTCTTACTTCGGTATTGTTTTCTACTAACAACTTATTTCGTTCGTTTTCACCCTGATGCTGTGTTTTGAACCCTTTAAAGAAATTTCTGATAATTCCTTCAAAATCATTATATTTGTGTTCTTTATTCTTGATTGATCTGGAGTTGTTCTTTATTTCTATCTTCTTATTTTTACCTATTAGCTGATGGGTTGATCTCTTTTGAGTACCATAGCCAGACTGATTTTTTGCGAATTTAGAACTTCCTTTTAGGTCCCCAATTCCATAAAGTGATTGATTTTTATGAAAAGATCTGTAGGATCTATATTCAATTTCCCTTTTCCTTTTTCTTTTTCCTCTAATCCTGATTAGGCAATATTTTTCTTCGTCTGGGAGATGATTGGAACAGGAGGAGGTAGAGGGGGGGGGATTCCACGGCTAAAATACTGTACTAAAAGCTACATATTCCTGCCACTTTCAAGACCCCATAAACAAGAATGAAACATCCACAAGAGAAAGTAGCAAACAGTTCTTTTGATATGCACACACACACACACACACACACACACACACACACAGAGGCAGTCCGAAGTCATTGGTTTTCCTTCTGTCCCAAGTTCCTCCCAGACAAAGAAAATTCTCGCCTAATCAGGATTAAGTTCAGACTGATTATTTATGCGTGCATGTGCGTATCAAAAGGGTTTGCTACTTTGCTCTCTTGGATGTTCCATTTTTTTGTTTATGGGTTTCTGAAAGTTGCGGGAATATGGTACTTTCAGTACACTATTTTAGCTGTGGAAATCCAGGATTCACTGGGTCCCCTAGGGACACCCGCCAATTGTAGAATATTGACTGGTTAGCTGTCTTCACCAATTGGTCGTTCTTCTGTATGTGTTCCTTATTTTCAGTTGGAGTTACTATCAGTTTGAACTGCAGCATCAAACTTTTCAAGCCTTGGAGCTTATTCATTCATCCTTTTCCGTCTGTCTGTCTGGTTGGCATGCATAATTGTGTCTTGGTTATGATAATCTTCAGCTATGTTAATTTCCCTCAACAATGCCATCTTTGTGACAGTTTTCAGAATTATTAGCAGTCTGTAGACACACTTCAAATTACTCACCCCTTTGCGCAGAAAGAATCCTATTCCACTTGCATTCTATAATGATTAACATCCTAAATTTCTTTGTGATCAACATTGAACTTAATTTCAACCACTTCATCTGGTAGCAATTATGGTTCCAAAACCCAAAACAGTAAAGGAAGTTCAAATCACCAGCAAAAATGTGGTAATGTAGCACGTGCTTGCACGACCTGCACACAGTTTAAGGTTGCCTCAAAGCAGATACATAATTCTTAGCCAAACCACATCACCTATTACATCACCAAAAGTCCCGTTAGCTTTAGTCTTGGTTTGAGTTATTTATTTATTTTATTCATTCTCTAACATTTCTACTTCCTTTCTTATTTCTGTGCATGCCAGACTATATCTTTTTCATATTGTATTTTTCTGCACCATTTTCCTTGATGTACATCCCATATGTTTATGTGGATTGTTAAAGGAAAAAAAGTTGGAGTAAAAGTCTAGAGGATTGGAGAGAACTGTGAGATCAAGTTTTCTTGTTTCTTTTACATAATTGACACCTGCCCCATGATCATCCCTTATATGGTGATGAGTTGCACTGACTTGTGCCCTCTTTTTGGAGGTGGGATGGGGGTGGCTTGGGGGGGGGGGTAGGGTTTTAAAATCCCATAATTTCCACACCTATAAGAAACACAAAATGGGGAACCTGAAATGGTAAAACAGATTGCCCAGCTTATAGAGCATGCTTGTCATTTTTTGGTACATGAGGGTGGAAATGATGGTCAGAGGAAGTCTTGTCCTCTAGTGCTCAAAAATACTAATGTCAAGAACATCTTGGAATGATAATGAATGTCCTAGTCTTGTCAGGGTGCTGCATAGGAAATCAGTCGCCCCTAGGGCTTTTAGACAGCCTTGCAAGGTGAGGCTGTTTCCTGGGTTTCTGGGTGTATGCTCTTATAATCACATGTGGTTTTTGACTGGACATCTAAACAGCTTAATTTTGTTTTTGTTTGTACTATTATACTTGAGAGGTTCCTTTGAAGCGTTTATGATACATGTAGTAATCCAGAAGGTGTTTACCAAAAAAAATCTAGAAGGTGATGTTGGCTAGATTGAACCCAGCCAAGTCCAATGGTTGATTGCCTAGGCATGTTAACAATGTGGATCTTATGATTTGGGTTTTGGCATGCTAAAAAAATAATGCCATTGTTTTTTTTCCCCATTATTTATGGGAGAATGTTTCCTGCCTGAAGGTGTAGTCTCCTCTACCACCCCTCTCTTTCTGTCTCCTCCCGCATGAATTGACCTCTCTGCCCCCCTATTGATTGAACCAATAGGGACCCCTCATTGGCTCTTGCCAGCCCGCGTAGCCTCTGCTACTGGGCAGGAAATATGTCTTCTGAAGGTGTCGAGCAAATATGCGGAAATAATTATAGATATGTATGATGACATGGTAACAAGTGTGAGCACCAAGAGCGGCCGAGGTTGCGAGTTCCCTATTTCTATTGGGTTACACCAAGGGTCCGCTTTAAGCTCTACCTGTTCGCTCTTGTTCTAGATGAGTTGACAAAAGATATACAAGGTGACGTCCCTTGGTGTATGCTTTTTGCGGACGATATTGTTTTATTGGATGACACAAAATCTGGACTCAATGCTAAACTGGAGCAATGGAGAACTGCCTTGGAAACAAGAGGCCTTAAGATAAGCAGATCAAAGACTGAATATGTGATGTGTAACTTTAGCCACTCTACGAGAGATGATGACAAGGTGACTATTGAAGAAAGAGAGGTTAAGCAAAGTAACTATTTCAGATATTTGGGATCTATCATTAATAAAGAAGGTGATATAGAGGATGATGTTTCACATAGGATTAAAGTGGGATAAACGAAGTGGAGGAGTGCGTCTGGAGTCCTGTGTGACAAACGTGTACCGGTTAAACTTAAGGGAAAATTCTATTGGACTGTTGTGCGCCCGTCTATGATGTATGGGTCGGAATGTTGGGCTGTTAAGAAGCAGCATACTGATAGGCTAAGGGTAGAGGAAATGAGAATGCTATGGATGTGTGGGAAAACAAGAAGAGTTAAGGTATGGAATGAACAAATTAGAGCGGATCTGGAGGTTGCTCCAATTCCTGACAAGCTTCGAGAATGCTGTTTGAGGTGGTTTGGGCATGTTCAACGAAGGCCACCGGATGCACCGGTAAGGAGGAGTGACTTGATTCGGATAAAAGGATTCAAAAGAGCTAGAGGTAGGTCAAAAATGACCATAGGAGAAGTTGTGAGGAAAGACATGCATAAATTAGGTCTTGTCCCAAGTATGGTTCTGAATAGAGCTGATTGGAGGGCTAGGATTCAGGTAGTGGACCCATTTTAGTTGTCCTACTTTGTCAGTGATCACTATTCTATCTCTTTTAATGCTTTCTTATTTTCTATTTCTTTGGCTTTGCTTGGATCCATGTAGCCGACCCCAAGTTGGGACAAGGCTTTGTTGTTGTTGTTGTTCTTCTTCTTCTAAAGGCATTGTAATTCTTTCATGACTTGGACTTGTTAACCTTCAGCTTCCATTTTGTTTTTTCCTATCAAATGAGGAATATTGTATTCTACAGTTTACATGATATTCTATTTATTTGTAAAAGCGCTCTTACACTTTCAAGCCTAGGGCCAAGACCAATGAGACCATCTCTTTGTAGGGGCTGTCCCTTTTTCTTGCTTGATCTAAAACTTATCTTTATCTTAGCTGTAAGGCGAGGTCAGAGTGCTATTTCCCTGCATTCTTGCGTCTTGGTCTCTGTCTAGCAATAACATCTCTACCTGGCTATTACTACCTATCCATTTCACTTGCCGGCAGGGGCCCTTTAGGGCCTGTAGTGCCGTGGAAAACACGGTCGTGTAAGGACGGGTTGAAATACATCAGTCATGGCTGTTACTAGTTATAATTTAAGCCTAACATATTAGGAAGTTTTGCATGGACTTACTCATTTTTTTTACTACAGATTGATAAAGCAAATATTCAGAAGAAGAAAGATGAGGAAAAGGTTCTCCCTTCCAACCCCTCTCCTCTGTTCGTTCTCTTTTCGCATGCTCTCTTTCTCAATAACTAAAACTAAGCTTTGTTTCTTTTTTGTCAGGCACTCAAGGAGCTGAGAGCCAAGGCCCAAAAGGGGTCTCTTGGAGGTGCAGGATTGAAGAAAAGTGGGAAGAAATGAGTGTTCTTGGTGCCATAACAACGTTTGTATTGGTGCTACTGTACTAACTGCTCCCTATTAGTAACAGGTTCCGTTGAAGCATGGGATGAACTTCAGTTATAGTCGACTATTAAAACTCTTTTCTCCATTGTAAACTGAAAACTCTTGAATTTCATCCTCCTTTTCTCTGCACATATACTCTTGTCAGTGGTGTTTTGCATGAATGAATGTGGTTGCTTTGAATTAGGTCAAGGGAGCCTATGAATTTTTATTTTTATTTTGCTAACGAGGAACCCTTGAACCTGCTCAAGTTTAAGGTTCAGGTCTGAGGTAAACCCTGGTTACAGGGAGCGGCCCCCCACCTTGTGTAACCCTTCATCGTGGGGACCCTGTGACCAAGGCACATCGTCCTAAACCAGCGGAGCAAACCCATGCGTGGTAAGGGGGCCTATGAAATACTTGCGCTAATAATTGATATGCTAGGGATCAGGTACATGTGGACGATAATAAGAGGCATTTCTTTAAAGGATATTTCCTTTTACCTAGAGCACAGCCTTTGTGGGGTGATATTGCACTCAACAGACACCAAATCCTTGAACTGATCGCAGATGGCCTCTGTTCTCTCAGTATTGGGTTAGAATTTTGTTAAGGGAAGAAAGGATGATGATGGTGTTCTTGGGGAAAGATATTGCATTCTAAATGTATTCCGCATGTTTCCTCAGTAGCTTTTATCTTCAAATAAAGGAGGTTGTTTTTAGGTGCTTAAATCTTTAAATAAGTTATTGGTTGAGGTTACTTGAAAGAACTTTGACTTAGTTTTGGACTTGCACCAATCTTCACTAATTTCTTTGAGTGATACATGGCAAGGTTTGCTGCCGTGAAGTGGTTGTTTCTTCCTCTTGGTTTTAAAAAGTTTAGCAAGTGTTTGCAAAGAGCTTAGACTGGATTCATGAAGGCACTTCGAAACAACATCTCCATGTATTTTTTTTTTTTTTTTGGGGGGGGGGGGGGGGAGGGGGGTGGGTTAGGAATTCGAGTTTAAACATCAAGAGCACCGTGAGGCATCCCTTAAATGACAGGATTTAAGAAATTGAAAACTTAGCCGCAGAATCAGTTTCTGTGGATTCTAATCTAATTTCAATTTAAATCGGCTGGAAGCGGCAGGAATCAGTACCAGTGTTCCATGGTCGAGATAATACATGGCACAGGCAGCTCAAACTTAAATAGCAAATCCTTTAACCGTTTAAGCTTAAGCTCCCCAGAAGCCCAAGATAACGCAGCATCCCCAATCTTGTTTTCCTCTTAAAAGTTCATGCGGTCTAAGCACTGTTTGGAAAGTCGGGAAATGCAGGCACATTATTAATCATACTCTTAATCATACACCTAAGATTCCAAAAACTTGAATGGCTTGCACAGCTCTTCACCAAGACATTCAAGTTGTTCAAACCTTCACTATGGACACTGAAACACTGACTGAGATGAGCTGTAGGGAAGGGAAAGCTGATGAAGATACCAGAGTTAATCTCAAAATCCCTGCCTGGCAGCATAATAAACTCCAAGCAACAGTACATGTATTTCATAATACTCTTTAGTGCTTCACAAGTTACTTTCTAAAACACCAGTATGAGAAACAAAATCATCAGCAAGTTGGTCAACCTCGTTTTCAAATGAGAAGAAAAAAAAAAAAAAGTGAACTAGAAACCGCCACAAACTACAACTCAACTTGGCTCGAGCCTTGTGGTGCCAAAAAAATGATATTCCTTGCATTCTACACCTCCTATTACCCTTTGCAGGTGTGGCACATTTCTAAGGGAAATTATCTTCCATCGAAAAGTGTGGCACTTTCACTAATTGATGATGAAGGTTCAACATTCAAAGCACCAACCTGTTCACTCCAACCTACATCCTAGACTGCTGTTCTGGCCTATCAGGCTCCTCCTCAGGATCCTCTTCTTCCTCTTTCTTCTCTTCTTCTTCCTCATCTTCTTCCCGAGATCAGCAGGCAATGGAGGTGGCAGTGGTGTTCTCATGGGACTGAATTGAGGGAATATATCTGGTCTACGCCCAGGCTTTGGCCTCTCCCACTCCTGCAATGTGATGGAGGAAAAAGAAACAATAAATTCAGGAAATAAGAACTACTGTTCATAACTGAAAGATTCAAGTACCCAGAACAGACTGATCAACATTGCTATACTTTACCTACTTTCAATGCCTCGTTTCATATTATCTTCCAAACCAAGAAGAAGACAAACAAATAAACAAACTAAGCCTTATCTCAACTTAATGAGGTCGGCTACATGGATCCAAACATATTAATAATGGGACATGACATATGAACGATGAAAAATGCAATATGAAAAGTGAGTTGAAAGATGAAAGTAGCAAAGTAAGAGGAAAGAGAACACAACACAGCAAGACAGGAGAATCTCAGCTAAAATAGGGTCGGCCACATGGATCTTTGCTGTCCAATAGGCTCTATCCAAGATCATACTTGACTAGATGGTCTAGAAAAGCTTATCTAGATAACAGTCTCTGCTCTGCTATATGATGGCTAATATGGCCAATCCAACCATTGTATAGATCAAGCAAGCACTCTTTAACTGTCTACTTGTCAAACTTCACCATGTAGTTAATTTTTATTACCCAGTATTTTCAGCCATCGAATTGATGGAGAGAAAAATGATGCAATTCTAACCAATGGGTCAACAAAAGACCATGTGAAAAGCATGGTCTAGAAAAGCATCTCTACATCCTAAAACATTTCTCTAGCCATCCAAGTATTGACCAAAATTGAATTATTGTGTCACATGGTAAAATGCATTTGTGCTGAAATTTAAGGGCCAAGTGAGCTACCACGTGGTGGATAAAAGCACCTCTCTGGACCAGCCAGTCAACTGAGCTACCACAGATGGGTTCTCAGAACATATTTTCTTTGCTAGAATTAAAGATATGGTGGTGTAATAAAATGAAGTTTCAGTTACGGTGTTGAATTTAGATGTGGATTTTGGTATCCCTGAAACGCCCATTCTCCTGTGCGAAGCCAGTCACTATTTGGTCCTTTGCCAATCACTATGTAATGGGTGACTCTTATCAACATGAGCTTTGTTGAAGGACTGGATTAATGTAACCAATGGCCAAATCACTAGAAATTCCAAGGGCTCAAGGAAACGTAGAAGGTCCATAACAATTTACTTGCATGGGTTTATGAGGGATTGCAATAGTAGAAGAGCTTCTAGATTACCAAATTTGGAATTAAATTGGACATTTATTTGTTCATGGAAGTCTCTTAAAAATGGTTCAAACAAAGCTCTCTCCAAGTAGTCTAGTTCCTGGTAGGTTTTATTTGTAACAAGGATTGAGGATCAGAGATTGGATAGTCCTGACTTAGCCCGATCATTCCTGACTCCCAATCCACAAGGATCCCAATCCATAGAACCTGATTTGTAATCATACAGGCCCAATAAAGGTATCTAAGGTGGTCCAGACCGTCCTTTACGCGATTATGGTGAACAGATCAACAACTGAGTGACATGCATAAACAAGTAGCATGAGGAAGGCTAATAAAAGAGAAAATAAAAGAGAAGCTCAAAAAAAAAAAAAAAAAACAAAGAAGCAATTTCTTTTCTCTCATCGTGATTATCACTTATAAAATACCCTATCTTACATAAATAAATGACATGGCCACTCCATATATTACATAAGGGATAAAGTTTTCTATCTGAGAGCAGCTTTGCGCCACAGACCCAAGGGGCATGTAATGACCACCACACCCCTCTTGGGGAGTGTGCCCCCTATGTCTAGGGTTTAGGGTTAAGACAATAAAAAAGCAAGTTTTTTTTAGGTGTAAAGGTCCAAACCTCTTTGACAATGAGTAAATATGGTTCGCTAGATCGATGGATACCTTGCTACTAATACTTAGAGGAGACCAGAAACGGGCAATTCATTCCACAAGTCCAACAATGGCCAATTTTCATAACCTTGCAGCCACCATCTTCCCCCCCACATCACCCTCAAAAATAAAAGACCAGATGGGTCCCTATTTATATTTCCAGATTCTCCACATGTCATCCTGTTCCACATCAATTTTTCTGGAAGCTGCTTAAACAATGGCCAAAGTGAATGTTGAATCTTGCACAACTTTTGCCAGAAGAGATGTTTACAAACAGGACCTCAATTCAAATGTCTAATATTCGTATTCTGACAATTATTTTTGGATAGATATTAATTAAGGCAACCATAACCACACTCCCAAATGGAGCAGTAGTTCTAATATTCGCCTTTGATTGCAAAAGAAAAAAAGGCCTGAATCCTTAGTGAATGCATGTAGTTACTTAACTAACATAAAGTCCAGCATTTTCTCTTTACTACTTATCCAGCGGTTTGGGGGTTTAATACCCCACTCATTTGGGAAGCTGTTCTAGACAAAGGGCAACCTGATAAAAATTCCAACAGGAATGATTAACAAAGCCTCGACAAACGCTACCAAGAGGGGTTAGTCTAAGTACATCTGCTGCAGAAATTAGTTTATGATGCAGACCCAGCCCAAAGATGTGGTCCAAGCCCATGAACTCAAGTCCAAGACCACAATACCAAAAAAGAACCAGCCCAAGATAAGCAAAACCTTGCCAGTGGAGAATCTCTACAATGTCTCTTGAACTACCTTAGTAGATTTCCACCTCAACTCTCCTTTGAATCATATGCCAAGATTCAACCTTGAAGCTTACATCAAGACTTTGGAATACAAGATTCGCAGCAAGATAGTTGGCACCAATGATGCAGAATTGATGCTGTTCAACTCGTTTCACTCTTTGGGCTATCTCAACCGAGATGATCCAGATCTGATTGGATTTTTGGATTCATTAGGATCTTTAGGATTTTATTTTATTTGGAAAATATTTGCAATCTTTTATTTTGGGTAGTTGTTAGTCTATTAGGTAGTTACCAATTTAAGTTTTATTCTGTTTCTAATTTCATTAGTTAGAATTTAGGAAGAAAATTAGGAGTTGCTAATTTAGTTTTAGATTTTATTTAGGCAAGTTTTAATTTCAGTTTATTATATAAAGGCATGTAACTCAAGGTATTAAACAGATTTTGAATGATGAATTAATTAATTGGTTGAAAACCTTGTGGTTTGCTTGGTCGTGAGACCTTCTTCCCCCTTCCCCTTTGTGTGATTCTTCTCTTCTTCTTGCAACTCTGATTTCTCTCAAAGATTTCTTTCTTTTCTCTAAAGGCCCTCCTTCACCCTCCATCAACCAATGTTGTCATTATAAATAATTGGTGTCTAACCTGAGATGCCAAGTTCGACTAATAGTTGGCGAAGCCAAAGTAATTCGGTAGTAGCATTTGTGATGCCTTTGTATTCAGATTCAGTAGATGATCTTGTTACAGTCTGTTGCATATTGGAACTCCATCAGATGAGGTTTGGACCGAAAAAGATCTAATATCCGCTTGTTGATCAGTGCTTATCAGGGCACCTAGCCCAATCAGCATCGGTAATAAGCACATATTTGAGTGTCCGGGTAAGAGCTGATATATAGCCCAAGCTGAATAGTGTGTTTGAAATATTGCAAAATTCGTTCGATATCCGCCCAATAATCCCTAGCTGGGGAGTGCATGAACTGACACATGCGAATTGCGATTAACAGAGAATGCTCTGTTAGGCCATGGCAGCATTAGATATTGAAGTGCTCTGATGGGGCTGCGACAGAGAATGATATCTGAGAATGGCTTTCCTTGGAATCTAGAGAGAGATCCGGTATTGCTTGGGGTTGTCGTGGGCTTGGCAACGTCCATTTGAACGTGACGTAGAAGGTCCAATATGTACTTAGTTTAAGTGAGGTCAAGGCCATGAGAGGTGCATGTAGCCTCAATGCCAAGGAAGAAATGAAGAGCACCCATATCCTTACTAGAAAACTTGGAGGCGAGGGACTTGATGAGAGTTTGAGTTGCAGCAGAATGGTTGCATGTGATGATGATATCATCAACATAGATGTTTGAGATTTAAAATGTAACCGCAAGCGTACGGATCAGTGTAGCTACGGGTCGAACACAGGGAGAGCAGCCACTTTATTTTTTATTTCTTTTAATAATGCGAAAGTGAACTGATTAATGGTTGTGATCTAATTCTAATTACCGTCCTAAACATATGTTCTAAAATAACGTCTAACCATTCGTCATCTAAGAATTTAAAGACGCAAGCCACGCAATTAAAATTAAATAAATAAATAA